>NW_027034477.1:0-8106 GCF_034236695.1 Oncorhynchus nerka | reverse complement strand
CTCCCCTCTCCCCCTCCCCATCTTCTCCCCCTCCCCTTCTCCTCCACTTCCCTCCCTCCTCTTCTCCCCTCCTCTTCCTCCCCTCTCCTCTTCTCCCATCTTCTCCCCCTCCCATCTTCTCCCCCTCCACTTCCCCCCCCTCCTCCTACTCCCCCTCCTCTTCCTCCCCTCTTCTCCCCCTCCACTTCCCTCCCTCCTCTTCTCCCTACTCTTCCTCCCCTCTCCTCCCCCTTCCTCCTCCCTCTCCCCTCCCCTCTTCTCCCCCTCCCCTCTTCTCCCTCCACTTCCCCCCCCTCCTCTTCTCCCCTCCTCTTCCTCCCCTCTCCTCCATCTTCTCCCCCTCCACTTCCCTCCCCTCCTCTTCTCCCTCTCCTCTTCTCCATGTTCTCCCCCTCCCTTCCCTCCCCTCCTCTTCTCCCCCTATCTCTCCTCCCCCTCTCACCCTCCCCCCCTCTTCTCCCCTCCACTTCCCTCCCCCTCCTCTTCTCCCCCTACTCTTCCTCCCATCTTTCTCACCCTCCACTTCCCCTCCCCCCTCTCTTCTCCCCTACTCTTCCTCCCCTCTCCTCCCTCTCCCCCTCTACTTCTCTCTCTCTTCCTCCCCTCCTCCCCCTCTTCTCCCCCTCCACTTCCCTCCCCCTCTCTTCTCCCCCTACTCTTCCTCCCCTCTTCTCCCCCTCCACTTCCCTTCCTCCCCTCTTCTCCCCTCTCCTTCCCACATATCAGGAATTCAGCCTTCCACCTCCAATCACATTTTAATGGGATGCCGATATCCTTTTCCAGAAGAGGTATCTGGGTCAGATGAGTCTTTCCTACACACACATACAGAGACACACACACACACACACACACACACACACACACACACACACACACACACACACACACACACACACACACACACACACAGCCCAGTGGAGCTGCCATCAGTCGTGCTGCACGGGGTCTGGGGGCATTTAAGACAGATAGATGATGGAGCGATTACAGGGCACCAGGGTTATTAATCATGCTGGTGAGGAGAGCGAGAGGCCCACTGTGCTCCTCTAGGGGTGGCCTTCTACCTAGGTATAGTCTCTACTGTAACTCCTGAGCCTTGGTCTATGTGCCTAACCACTGTGTTTGATATAAGGCCTAGAAATGCCTTGTTTCTTTCACTATTAACCACGTTTCCATCCACAGTTTTATGCGAGTAAAGTCATACCCATTAAAAGAAAATCATGACGGCTGTGATGGAAACAGGAAGTTTCACATAAAGTGTATAACCACCGACAGATCATTTGTTAGTTCGATATGGTGGGATCTTTAGTGTCGGTAAATGAATTATGAGAAGTGGTGGTGGAAATGCCTTTATGGCCAAATATTGATATAAGAGCCATCGTATGGAAGTAAACTTGGAGTCACCCGATGATGTGGTGTGTGGTCTTTCCTTAGGGAAACCAAGAGTTTATTAGTCTACAGATGAGATCATTTATGAGGAACTTCATAGGGTGGTGAAAGTGCACAGTGATGATCTTGATGCTCCTTTCCAATAAATATTGAGGGTCTGATTCTGTAACGTGATGATAGATGCTATGACTTATCCATACACCCCATCATGGGGCGGCAGGGTAGCCTAGTGGTTAGAGTGTTGGACTAGTAACCGGAAGGTTGCAAGTTCAAACCCTGAGCTGACAATGTACAAATATGTTGTTCTGCTCCCTGAACAGGCAGTTAACTCCACTGTTCCTAGGCCATTGAAAATAAGAATTGTTCTTACCTGACTTGCCTAGTTAAATAAAGGTAAAATAAATACAAATCTAGCCTTTCAGCACAGCCTACCTGTACTGTATCTGCCAGCTGTTGGCGAGAGCGCACGGGCAAGACCAAAGTAGGCACATTTGCTATTTAACGCAACAGTTTCCTCTGACAAAAGTAGAGTTGAAAATGTGATGGAAACATATTCAACTTTAGATTATTACTCGGCACATGAAAACTTAAGCGATAAAAATACATTGTGTGTGCACTACATCTCATCGCACACAGATTTTTATCCGCACACATCCATGTAGAAAATGCGCATATTTTCTTTATACAAATTCTAGAATATTCACATGAAAATTTGTCACCAATCAGATGGAAACCAAGCTACTGAAGTACTTAAATGTCAGTTTCATTTAATGTCAGTGACACTTTTATGGACATTCGGAAAATTCTCCATGTTTTCACATGGAGCGACCCCATGCTTACTGTAAGTGTACTAAAACATGCCATCTTCAGCACTTTAACATTTCATACCACCCTAGTTTCTGGTGGTTTAATGAATTTTGAATCGTGAGTGGTGGCTCTCAATATGACGGTCTGGGCGGACGAGGTGATGGCCTAATCTACAGAGACAGGTGAAGTTGAGCTTTCTCCTGGCGGTGTTTGCTTTGATAAATGCATCTGCCATTCCCTGACCTCAATGGGACGTGATGAACCCCCGCCCCCCACCCCCATGGGACGTGACACATCAACCCCGCCCCCCCCACCACTATATCCCACCACCATGGGACGTGGCACATCAACCCCCCGCCCCCCACCACTATATCACCACCATGGACGTGACACATCAACCCCGCCCCCCACCACTATATCCCACCACCATGGCGTGACACATCAACCCCGCCCCCACCCCCACCACTATATCCCACCACCATGGACGTGACATCAACCCCGCCCCCCACCACTATATCCCACCACCATGGACGTGACACATCAACCCCCACCCCCACCACTATATCCCACCACCATGGGACGTGACACATCAACCCCGCCCCACCCCCCACCACTATATCCCACCACCATGGGACGTGACACATCAACCCCACCCCCACCACTATATCCCACCACCATGGGACGTGACACATCAAACCCCCCACCCCACCACTATATCCAGGGAGTGACACATCAACCCCCCCCCCCCACCACTATATCCCACCACCATGGGACGTATAACCCCCCCCCCCCACCACTATATCCCACCACCATGGGACGTGACACATCAACCCCCACCCCCACCCCCCACCACTATATCCCACCACCATGGGACGTGACACATCAACCCCCGCCCCCACCCCCCACCACTATATCCCACCACCATGGGGACGTGACACATCAACCCCCACCCCCACCCCCACCACTATATCCCACCACCATGGGACGTGACACATCAACCCCCGCCCCCACCCCCCACCACTATATCCCACCACCATGGGACGTGACATCAACCCCCCCCCCACCCCCCACCACTATATCCCACCACCATGGACGTGACACATCAACCCCCACCACTATATCCCACCACCATGGGACGTGACACATCAACCCCCACCCCCACCACTATATCCCACCACCATGGGACGTGACACATCAACCCCCGCCCCCCACCACTATATCCCACCACCATGTTTCTAAGAAGGAGACCAGTGTTTTGGCTATATTGCTCCTGATCATTCTTTAAATGATCTACATTTTTATCTCAACCATGTTGTGAAGCCAAAGGCACATTTTCACATGTGGACAATTATGTTATTCAAAATCCAATGTATTGAATCCAATTTATTGTATTCTAATAACTTATTCTATCCAGTCAAAAATGGCTGCTAGGCCATGCCTTAACAGACATGGATAATGTTATGAATATCCAAGAAGGGTTGTCTAATATAGACGGACGGATAGATGGATGGATGATAAACGAGTGGATGAATGGGTGCATGGGTGGATATAGATGGATTGACGTATATCTTGGTAGATCAGTCACAGTGACAACGCTCTATGAAGGATGATGCATATATGGGCTTCTGGAAATGAAAAATGTGATGACTCTCGGAATTTACATTTGATCCAGCTGGCGAGATTATCAGTATAGGCTGCTGTCACAGACTAGCGTACGGTCTCCCCACAAGCACAGCTGTGTCATGCCACAACAAGTCAACACATTCATATAAACATAGAGGTTTGAGGTGTGGGGAGTTATGCGGTAGCCGATTTCATTATTTTAAATGAGTCGGATCCACATCCACAACAACTTTATCGCCACGTTTGAAAAAGATTGCTGTAAATAACTGAATACGTTACTCTGGGAATTTTTCTAATTTGAAGAGTGTAGATATGCAACTTGTCACTCTGCCAATCACTCCATTAGCTGTGAGCCTTGGTAGTGTTGCCCGATGACATCATTCAGTGTCCTTTTGACACAAGTCAATTTGATTACCCTAGGAGGCTTAAACAGATTGGAAGCAACACAATGGTCTGAAATGATATGGTTTTAGAACACACAGATGGAACACTGATCTACTTAACACCAGCCGTCCTATTACGTCAGATTAGATTTGAGTGGTTCAAAGCAGAACATCAAAACTGTGTCCAACCTCAAGCAAGGCAACACTTTGTCTTGTCTACAAGATACAATATGAATGCTGTATGAGCAGTTCCTTTACTAATTACAGGACAATACAGAAGAAACATAAAGACATTTCTTTGCATCCTGCAATGCTCCTTTCATGTCTTCCATGATGTCCAGTCCCGGTCTCTATTCCAATGTCCACAGGCCACACTAACATACAAAATGAGTATGAAACCATATATCAGAGATGCATTCTAAACAGTGGACATTGCAACACAGCCTCCGTCTGCATAGCGAGCCTCAGTGCTGCCGCCCTGAAATACACCTCCAGTGAGTGACTTTGATTGGCTAATTCCTCAGTGGTCAGTCTGGGGCCTGCCACCGGGGGGAAAGGAGGGTTTAAATGATGTGGAGAAATGTCAGTGGACGTCAGGAGGCTCACCACCCCTGATCAATCAATCAGGCTGGCCTGATCCCCTGTGTGTGTGTGTGTGTGTGTGTGTGTGTGTGTGTGTGTGTGTGTGTGTGTGTGTGTGTGTGTGTGTGTGTGTGGTGTGTGTGTGTGGAGGGGGCATACCCTAAACATATTAAATTTTCCCCATTCATCAATTACCCTGAAACTGGAGTCTGTCAGAGGGATGAGCAGATGGTGTGTGTGTGTGAGCGCGGGCGGGAGCGAGAGACAGCAGGGTTCAGTACGCTCACTCAGGAGGCTGCAGGATAACTAATCAATCTACCTGCCTCAGAGAGCAGGAGAGGCACAGGGAGAGCCAATGAGCAGAGAGCAGGAGAGGAACAGGGAGAGCCAATGAGCAGAGAGCAAGCCAAGGAGGTGCCTGCACATTCTTCAGGAAGGGGGTGAAAATATGATTTTCTGCATCCTTCTCAAAACACATTGGAGAAGGTCTGCGCTTGCTCCCTAATTTTCTCCAATGTGTTAGAATGAGAGGAGAGAGAATGCAAGGAATTGAGGCAAGACTTTTGAGATTCACTCAGCTTCTAAAGAGTCTATTAAATCAAAACAGAATGGGACCCTTCAGAGGTTAAAACACAACAACATTTCTTCTGACCCTGCATGAGTACACATCAGATTAATTGAATTGATAAAATCATGTTTATTGTGAGCAGCAAATAGTGAACTGAATATTAATTCAATCAATCAATCACACAGCTTACTTCCGGGCGCCGACAGAGATGGCACGCCCGCTCGTTCCTAGAAACTATGCAGTTTTTTGTTTTACGTGTTATTTCTTACATTAGTACCCCAGGTCATCTTAGGTTTCATTACATACAGTCGAGAAGAACTACTGAATATAAGATCAGCGTCAACTCACCATCAGTACGACCAAGAATATGTTTTCCGCGACGCGGATCCTGTGTTCTGCCTTACAAACAGGGAACGGAATGGATCGCATGCAGCGACCCAAGAAAACGACCCGGGAAAAAGAGGGAAACGAGCGGTCTTCTGGTCAGACTCGACAAGGGCACATCGCGCACCACTCCCCAGCATTCTTCTTGCCAATGTCCAGTCTCTTGACAACAAGGTTGATGAAATCCGAGCAAGGGTAGCATTCCAGAGGGACATCAGAGACTGCAATGTTCTCTGCTTCACGGAAACATGGCTTACTGGGAAGACGCTATCCGATGCGGTGCAGCCAACGGGTTTCTCCACGCATCGCGCCGACAGAAACAAACATCTTTCTGGTAAGAAGAGCGGCGGGGGCGTATGCCTCATGACTAACGAGACATGGTGTGATGAAGGAAACATACAGGAACTCAAATCCTTCTGTTCACCTGATTTAGAATTCCCACAATCAAATGTAGACCGCATTATCTTCCAAGAGAATTCCTTCGATTATAATCACAGCCGTATATATCCCCCCAAGCAGACACATCGATGGCTCTGAACGAACTTTATTTAACTCTTTGCAAACTGAAACCATTTATCCGGAGGCTGCATTCATTGTAGCTGGGGATTTTAACAAAGCTAATCTGAAAACAAGACCTTGGATCATTGTTACCTAACTTCCGCGACGCATATAAGGCCCTGCCCCGCCCCTTTCGGAAAAGCTGACCACGACTCCATTTTGTTGATCCCTGCCTACAGGCAGAAACTTAAACAAGAGGCTCCCACGCTGAGGTCTGTCCAACGCTGGTCAGACCAAGCTGACTCCACACTCCAAGACTGCTTCCATCACGTGACTGGGACATGTTTCAGACAAGGCCAGATGAAAATATTGACGAATACGCTGATTCGGTGTGCGAGTTCATTAGAACGTGCGTCGAAGATGTCGTTCCCATAGCAACGATAAAAACATTCCCAAACCAGAAACCGTGGATTGATGGCAGCATTCGCGTGAAACTGAAAGCGCGAACCACTGCTTTTAATCAGGGCAAGGTGTCTGGTAACATGTCCGAATATAAACAATGCAGCTATTCCTCCGCAAGGCTATTAAACAAGCTAAGCGTCAGTACAGAGACAAAGTGGAATCTCAATTCAATGGCTCAGACACAAGAGGCATGTGGCAGGGTCTACAGTCAATCACGGACTACAAGAAGAAACCCAGCCCAGTCACGGACCAGGATGTCTTGCTCCCAGGCAGACTAAATAACTTTTTTGCCCGCTTGAGGACAATACAGTGCCACTGACACGGCCTGCAACGAAAACATGCGGCCCTCCTTCACTGCAGCCGAGGTGAGTAAGACATTTAAACGTGTTAACCTCGCAAGGCTGCAGGCCCAGACGGCATCCCCAGCCGCGCCTCAGAGCATGCGCAGACCAGCTGGCCGGTGTGTTTACGGACATATTCAATCAATCCCTATACCAGTCTGCTGTTCCCACATGCTTCAAGAGGGCCACCATTGTTCCTGTTCCCAAGAAAGCTAAGGTAACTGAGCTAAACGACTACCGCCCGTAGCACTCACTTCCGTCATCATGAAGTGCTTTGAGAGACTAGTCAAGGACCATATCACCTCCACCCTACCTGACACCCTAGACCCACTCCAATTTGCTTACCGCCCAAATAGGTCCACAGACGATGCAATCTCAACCACACTGCACACTGCCCTAACCCACCTGGACAAGAGGAATACCTATGTGAGAATGCTGTTCATCGACTACAGCTCGGCATTCAACACCATAGTACCCTCCAAGCTCGCCATCAAGCTCGAGACCCTGGGTCTCGACCCCGCCCTGTGCAACTGGGTACTGACTTCCTGACGGGCCGCCCCCAGGTGGTGAGGGTAGGCAACAACATCTCCTCCCGCTGATCCTCAACACGGGGCCCCACAAGGGTGCGTTCTGAGCCCTCTCCTGTACTCCCTGTTCACCCACGACTGCGTGGCCACGCACGCTCCAACTCAATCATCAAGTTTGCAGGTGAGGGCCCTCGGAGTGTGGTGTCAGGAAAATAACCTCACACTCAACGTCAACAAAACTAAGGAGATGATTGTGGACTTCAGGAAACAGCAGAGGGAACACCCCCTATCCACATCGATGGAACAGTAGTGAGAGGGTAGCAAGTTTTAAGTTCCTCGGCATACACATCACAGACAAACTGAATTGGTCCACTCACACTGACAGCGTCGTGAAGAAGGCGCAGCAGCGCCTCTTCAACCTCAGGAGGCTGAAGAAATTCGGCTTGTCACCAAAAGCACTCACAAACTTCTACAGATGCACAATCGAGAGCATCCTGGCGGGCTGTATCACCGCCTGGTACGGCAACTGCTCCGCCTCAACCGTA
>NW_027034476.1:0-8103 GCF_034236695.1 Oncorhynchus nerka | reverse complement strand
CTCACCCTGATGTATCTAGCCCAGTGTAACTCACCCTGATGTATTATCTAAAACAGTGTAACTCACCCTGATATATCTAGCCCATTGTAACTCACCCTATATATCTAGCCCAGTGTAACTCACCCCTGATGTATTATCTAGCCCAGTGTAACTCACCCTGATATATCTAGCCCAGTGTAACTCACCCTGATGTATCTAGCCCAGTGTAACTCACCCTGATGTATTATCTAGCCCAGTGTAACTCACCCTGATGTATCTAGCCCAGTGTAACTCACCCTGATATATCTAGCCCAGTGTAACTCACCCTGATGTATTATCTAGCCCAGTGTAACTCACCCTGATGTATCTAGCCCAGTGTAACTCACCCTGATATATCTAGCCCATTGTAACTCACCCTGATGTATTATCTAGCCCAGTGTAACTCACCCTGATGTATCTAGCCCAGTGTAACTCACCCTGATATATCTAGCCCAGTGTAACTCACCCTGATATATCTAGCCCAGTGTAACTCACCCTGATGTATCTAGCCCAGTGTAACTCACCCTGATGTTTTATCTAAAACAGTGTAACTCACCCTGATATATCTAGCCCATTGTAACTCACCCTGATGTATCTAGCCCAGTGTAACTCACCCTGATATATCTAGCCCAGTGTAACTCACCCTGATGTATTATCTAGCCCAGTGTAACTCACCCTGATGTATTATCTAGCCCAGTGTAACTCACCCTGATGTATCTAGCCCAGTGTAACTCACCCTGATATATCTAGCCCAGTGTAACTCGCCCTGATGTATTATCTAGACCAGTGTAACTCACCCTGATATATCTAGCCCAGTGTAACTCACCCTGATATATCTAGCCCAGTGTAACTCACCCTGATGTATTATCTAGCCCAGTGTAACTCACCCTGATGTATCTAGCCCAGTGTAACTCACCCTGATATATCTAGCCCATTGTAACTCACCCTGATGTATTATCTAGCCCAGTGTAACTCACCCTGATGTATCTAGCCCAGTGTAACTCACCCTGATATATCTAGCCCAGTGTAACTCACCCTGATGTATCTAGCCCAGTGTAACTCACCCTGATATATCTAGCCCAGTGTAACTCACCCTGATGTATTATCTAAAACAGTGTAACTCACCCTGATATATCTAGCCCATTGTAACTCACCCTGATATATCTAGCCCATTGTAACTCACCCTGATATATCTAGCCCCGTGTAACTCACCCTGATGTATTATCTAGCCCAGTGTAACTCACCCTGATATATCTAGCCCAGTGTAACTCACCTGATATACCTAGCCCAGTGTAACTCACCCTGATATATCTAGCCCAGTGTAACTCACCCTGATATATCTAGCCCCGTGTAACTCACCCTGATGTATTATCTAGCCCAGTGTAACTCACCCTGATGTATCTAGCCCAGTGTAACTCACCCTGATATGTCTAGCCCATTGTAACTCACCCTGATGTATTATCTAGCCCAGTGTAACTCACCCTGATGTATCTAGCCCAGTGTAACTCACCCTGATATATCTAGCCCAGTGTAACTCACCCTGATGTATCTAGCCCAGTGTAACTCACCCTGATGTATCTAGCCCAGTGTAACTCACCCTGATGTTTTATCTAAAACAGTGTAACTCACCCTGATATATCTAGCCCATTGTAACTCACCCTGATATATCTAGCCCAGTGTAACTCACCCTGATATATCTAGCCCAGTGTAAACTCACCCTGATATACCTAGCCCAGTGTAACTCACCCTGATATATCTAGCCCAGTGTAACTCACCCTTATGTAATATCTAGCCCAATGTGACTCACCCTGATGTATTCTAGCCCAGTGTAACTCACCCTGATGTATCTAGCCCAGTGTAACTCACCCTGATGTATTATCTAGCCCAGTGTAACTCACCCTGATGTATCTAGCCCAGTGTAACTCACCCTGATATATCTAGCCCAGTGTAACTCACCCTGATGTATTATCTAGCCCAGTGTAACTCACCCTGATGTATCTAGCCCAGTGTAACTCACCCTGATATATCTAGCCCATTGTAACTCACCCTGATGTATTATCTAGCCCAGTGTAACTCACCCTGATGTATCTAGCCCAGTGTAACTCACCCTGATATATCTAGCCCAGTGTAACTCACCCTGATGTATTATCTAAAACAGTGTAACTCACCCTGATATATCTAGCCCATTGTAACTCACCCTGATATATCTAGCCCAGTGTAACTCACCCTGATGTATTATCTAAAACAGTGTAACTCACCCTGATATATCTAGCCCAGTGTAACTCACCCTGATGTATCTAGCCCAGTGTAACTCACCCTGATGTATTATCTAGCCCAGTGTAACTCACCCTGATGTATCTAGCCCAGTGTAACTCACCCTGATATATCTAGCCCAGTGTAACTCACCCTGATGTATTATCTAGCCCAGTGTAACTCACCCTGATGTATCTAGCCCAGTGTAACTCACCCTGATATATCTAGCCCATTGTAACTCACCCTGATGTATTATCTAGCCCAGTGTAACTCACCCTGATGTATCTAGCCCAGTGTAACTCACCCTGATATATCTAGCCCAGTGTAACTCACCCTGATATATCTAGCCCAGTGTAACTCACCCTGATGTATCTAGCCCAGTGTAACTCACCCTGATGTTTTATCTAAAACAGTGTAACTCACCCTGATATATCTAGCCCATTGTAACTCACCCTGATGTATCTAGCCCAGTGTAACTCACCATGATATATCTAGCCCAGTGTAACTCAGCCCTGATGTATTATCTAGCCCAGTGTAACTCACCCTGATGTATTATCTAGCCCAGTGTAACTCACCCTGATATATCTAGCCCAGTGTAACTCACCCTGATATATCTAGCCCAGTGTAACTCACCCTGATGTATTATCTAAAACAATGTAACTCACCCTGATATATCTAGCCCATTGTAACTCACCCTGATATATCTAGCCCAGTGTAACTCACCCTGATGTATTATCTAGCCCAGTGTAACTCACCCTGATGTATCTAGCCCAGTGTAACTCACCCTGATATGTCTAGCCCATTGTAACTCACCCTGATGTATTATCTAGCCCAGTGTAACTCACCCTGATGTATCTAGCCCAGTGTAACTCACCCTGATATATCTAGCCCAGTGTAACTCACCCTGATGTATCTAGCCCAGTGTAACTCACCCTGATGTATCTAGCCCAGTGTAACTCACCCTGATGTTTTATCTAGCCCAGTGTAACTCACCCTGATATATCTAGCCCAGTGTAACTCACCCTGATGTATTATCTAGCCCAGTGTAACTCACCCTGATATATCTAGCCCAGTGTATAACTCACCCTGATGTATTATCTAAAACAGTGTAACTCACCCTGATATATCTAGCCCAGTGTAACTCACCCTGATATATCTTAGCCCAGTGTAACTCACCCTGATATATCTAGCCCAGTGTAACTCACCCTGATGTATCTAGCCCAGTGTAACTCACCCTGATGTATTATCTAGCCCAGTGTAACTCACCCTGATGTATCTAGCCCAGTGTAACTCACCCTGATATGTCTAGCCCATTGTAACTCACCCTGATGTATTATCTAGCCCAGTGTAACTCACCCTGATGTATCTAGCCCAGTGTAACTCACCCTGATGTATCTAGCCCAGTGTAACTCACCCTGATGTATCTAGCCCAGTGTAACTCACCCTGATGTATCTAGCCCAGTGTAACTCACCCTGATGTTTTATCTAAAACAGTGTAACTCACCCTGATATATCTAGCCCATTGTAACTCACCCTGATATATCTAGCCCAGTGTAACTCACCCTGATATATCTAGCCCAGTGTAAACTCACCCTGATATACCTAGCCCAGTGTAACTCACCCTGATATATCTAGCCCAGTGTAACTCACCCTTATGTAATATCTAGCCCAATGTGACTCACCCTGATGTTTCTAGCCCAGTGTAACTCACCCTGATGTATCTAGCCCAGTGTAACTCACCCTGATGTATTATCTAGCCCAGTGTAACTCACCCTGATGTATCTAGCCCAGTGTAACTCACTCCTGATATATCTAGCCCAGTGTAACTCACCCTGATGTATTATCTAGCCCAGTGTAACTCACCCTGATGTATCTAGCCCAGTGTAACTCACCCTGATATATCTAGCCCATTGTAACTCACCCTGATGTATTATCTAGCCCAGTGTAACTCACCCTGATGTATCTAGCCCAGTGTAACTCACCCTGATGTATTATCTAAAACAGTGTAACTCACCCTGATATATCTAGCCCATTGTAACTCACCCTGATATATCTAGCCCAGTGTAACTCACCCTGATGTATTATCTAAACCAGTGTAACTCACCCTGATATATCTAGCCCAGTGTAACTCACCCTGATGTATCTAGCCCAGTGTAACTCACCCTGATGTATTATCTAGCCCAGTGTAACTCACCCTGATGTATCTAGCCCAGTGTAACTCACCCTGATATATCTAGCCCAGTGTAACTCACCCTGATGTATTATCTAGCCCAGTGTAACTCACCCTGATGTATCTAGCCCAGTGTAACTCACCCTGATATATCTAGCCCATTGTAACTCACCCTGATGTATTATCTAGCCCAGTGTAACTCACCCTGATGTATCTAGCCCAGTGTAACTCACCCTGATATATCTAGCCCAGTGTAACTCATTCTGATATATCTAGCCCAGTGTACCCAATTCTTGATGTATTATCTAAAAACAATGTAACTCACCCTGATATATCTAGCCCATTGTAATCACCCTGATATAATCTAGCCCAGTGTAACTCACCCTGATGTATTATCTAGCCCAGTGTAACTCACCCTGATATATCTAGCCCAGTAACTCACCCTGATATATCTAGCCCAGTGTAACTCACCTGGATGTATTATCTGTAAACAATGTAACTCACCCTGATATATCTAGCCCCATTGTAACTCACCCTGATATATCTAGCCCAGTGTAACTCACCCTGATGTGATATGCAGCCCAGTGTAACTCACCCCATGTATCTCAGCCCAGTGTAACTCACCCTGATATGTCTAGCCCATTTGTAACTCACACCTGATGTATTATCTAGCCCAGTGTAACTCACCCTGATGTATCTAGCCCAGTGTAACTCACCCTGATATATCTAGCCCAGTGTAACTCACCCTGATGTATCTAGCCCAGTGTAACTCACCCTGATGTATCTAGCCCAGTGTAACTCACCCTGATGTTTTATCTAAACAGTGTAACTCACCCTGATATATCTGGCCCATTGTAACTCACCTGATGTATCTAGCCCAGTGCAACTCACCTGATATATCTAGCCTGGGTGTAACTCGCCCTGATGTATTATCTAGCCCAGTGTAACTCACCCCTGATATATCTGGCCCAGTGTATAACTCACCCTGATGTATTATCTAAAACAGTGTGAATCACCCTGATATATCTAGCCCAGTGTAATAACACAATTATATCAACAGTGTAACTCACCTGATGTATCTGGCCCATTGTAACTCCACCTGATGTATCTGGTCAGTGTAACTCACCTGATGTATTATCTAGCCCAGTGTAACTCACCCTGATATATCTAGCACAGTGTAACTCACCCTGATATTATCTAGCCCAGTGTAACTCACCCTGATGTATTATCTAGCCCAGTGTAACTCACCCTGATATATCTAGCCCATTGTAACTCACCCTGATGTATCTAGCCCAGTGTAACTCACCCTGATATATCTAGCCCAGTGTAACTCACCCTGATATATCTAGCCCAGTGTAACTCACCCTGATGTATTATCTAAAACAGTGTAACTCACCCTGATATATCTAGCCCATTGTAACTCACCCTGATATATCTAGCCCAGTGTAACTCACCCTGATGTATTATCTAAAACAGTGTAACTCACCCTGATATATCTAGCCCAGTGTAACTCACCCTGATATATCTAGCCCAGTGTAACTCACCCTGATGTATTATCTAGCCCAGTGTAACTCACCCTGATGTATCTAGCCCAGTGTAACTCACCCTGATGATATCTAGCCCAGTGTAACTCACCCTGATGTATCTAGCCCAGTGTAACTCACCCTGATGTATCTAGCCCAGTGTAACTCACCCTGATGTTTTATCTAAAACAGTGTAACTCACCCTGATATATCTAGCCCATTGTAACTCACCCTGATGTATCTAGCCCAGTGTAACTCACCCTGATATATCTAGCCCAGTGTAACTCACCCTGATGTATTATCTAGCCCAGTGTAACTCACCCTGATGTATTATCTAGCCCAGTGTAACTCACCCTGATGTATCTAGCCCAGTGTAACTCACCCTGATATATCTAGCCCAGTGTAACTCACCCTGATGTATTATCTAGCCCAGTGTAACTCACCCTGATATATCTAGCCCATTGTAACTCACCCTGATGTATTCTAGCCCAGTGTAACTCACCCTGATATATCTAGCCCAGTGTAACTCACCCTGATGTATCTAGCCCAGTGTAACTCACCCTGATGTATTATCTAAAACAGTGTAACTCACCCTGATGTATCTAGCCCAGTGTAACTCACCCTGATGTATCTAGCACAGTGTAACTCACCCTGATATATCTAGCCCAGTGTAACTCACCCTGATATATCTAGCCCAGTGTAACTCACCCTGATGTATCTAGCCCAGTGTAACTCACCCTGATGTATCTAGCCCAGTGTAACTCACCCTGATATGTCTAGCCCAGTGTAACTCACCCTGATGTATTATCTAGCCCAGTGTAACTCACCCTGATGTATCTAGCCCAGTGTAACTCACCCTGATATATCTAGCCCATTGTAACTCACCCTGATGTATCTAGCCCAGTGTAACTCACCCTGATGTATCTAGCCCAGTGTAACTCACCCTGATGTTTTATCTAAAACAGTGTAACTCACCCTGATATATCTAGCCCATTGTAACTCACCCTGATATATCTAGCCCAGTGTAACTCACCCTGATATATCTAGCCCAGTGTAAACTCACCCTGATATACCTAGCCCAGTGTAACTCACCCTGATATATCTAGCCCAGTGTAACTCACCCTTATGTAATATCTAGCCCAATGTGACTCACCCTGATGTTTCTAGCCCAGTGTAACTCACCCTGATGTATCTAGCCCAGTGTAACTCACCCTGATGTATTATCTAGCCCAGTGTAACTCACCCTGATGTATCTAGCCCAGTGTAACTCACCCTGATATATCTAGCCCAGTGTAACTCACCCTGATGTATTATCTAGCCCAGTGTAACTCACCCTGATGTATCTAGCCCAGTGTAACTCACCCTGATATATCTAGCCCATTGTAACTCACCCTGATGTATTATCTAGCCCAGTGTAACTCACCCTGATGTATCTAGCCCAGTGTAACTCACCCTGATATATCTAGCCCAGTGTAACTCACTCCTGATGTATTATCTAAAACAGTGTAACTCACCCTGATATATCTAGCCCATTGTAACTCACCCTGATATATCTAGCCCAGTGTAACTCACCCTGATGTATTATCTAAAACAGTGTAACTCACCCTGATATATCTAGCCCAGTGTAACTCACCCTGATGTATTATCTAGCCCAGTGTAACTCACCCTGATATATCTAGCCCAGTGTAACTCACCCTGATATATCTAGCCCATTGTAACTCACTCCTGATATATCTAGCCCAGTGTAACTCACCCTGATATATCTAGCCCAGTGTAAACTCACCCTGATATACCTAGCCCAGTGTAACTCACCCTGATATATCTAGCCCAGTGTAACTCACCCTTATGTAATATCTAGCCCAATGTGACTCACCCTGATGTTTCTAGCCCAGTGTAACTCACCCTGATGTATCTAGCCCAGTGTAACTCACCCTGATGTATTATCTAGCCCAGTGTAACTCACCCTGATGTATCTAGCCCAGTGTAACTCACTCCTGATATATCTAGCCCAGTGTAACTCACCCTGATGTATTATCTAGCCCAGTGTAACTCACCCTGATGTATCTAGCCCAGTGTAACTCACCCTGACATATCTAGCCCATTGTAACTCACCCTGATGTATTATCTAGCCCAGTGTAA
>NW_027034475.1:0-8097 GCF_034236695.1 Oncorhynchus nerka | reverse complement strand
CACACGGGTCTGATCATTCTACCGCGGTCCCTGCAGCGTACCGTAACACACAGGGTCTGATCATTCTACCGTGGTCCCTGCAGCGTACAACCACACACAGGGTCTGATCATTCTACCGCGGTCCCTGCAGCGTACCGTAACACACGGGGTCTGATCATTCTACCGTGGTCCCTGAAGCGTACAACCACACACGGGGTCTGATCATTCTACCGTGGTGCCTGCAGCGTACCACCACACATGGGGTCTGATCATTCTACCGTGGTGCCTGCAGCGTGCCGTCACACACGGGGTCTGATCATTCTACCGTGGTCCCTGCAGCGTACCGTAACACACGGGGTCTGATCATTCTACCGCGGTCCCTGCAGCGTACCGTAACACACGGGGTCTGATCATTCTACCGTGGTCCCTGCAGCGTACAACCACACACGGGGTCTGATCATTCTACCGTGGTCCCTGCAGCGTACCGCCACACACGGGGTCTGATCATTCTACCGCGGTCCCTGCAGCGTACCGTAACACACGGGGTCTGATCTTTCTACCGTGGTGCCTGCAGCGTACCGTAACACACAGGGTCTGATCATTCTACCGTGGTCCCTGCAGCGTACCACCACACACAGGGTCTGATCATTCTACCGCGGTCCCTGCAGCGTACCGTAACACACAGGGTCTGATCATTCTACCGTGGTCCCTGCAGCGTACAACCACACACAGGGTCTGATCATTCTACCGTGGTCCTGCAGCGTGCCGCAACACACGGGGTCTGATCATTCTACCGTGGTCCCTGCAGCGTACAACCACACACGGGGTCTGATCATTCTACCGCGGTGCCTGCAGCGTACCACCACACATGGGGTCTGATCATTCTACCGTGGTGCCTGCAGCGTGCCAACCACGGGGTCTGATCATTCTACCGTGGTCCTGCAGCGTGCCGTAACACACGGTCTGATCATTCTACCGCGGTCCCTGCAGCGTACCGTAACACACGGGGTCTGATCATTCTACCGTGGTCCCTGCAGCGTACAACCACACACGGGGTCTGATCATTCTACCGTGGTCCCTGCAGCGTACAACCACACACAGGGTCTGATCATTCTACCGCGGTCCCTGCAGCGTACCGTAACACACGGGGTCTGATCATTCTACCGTGGTCCCTGCAGCGTACAACCACACACGGGGTCTGATCATTCTACCGCGGTGCCTGCAGCGTACCACCACACATGGGGTCTGATCATTCTACCGTGGTGCCTGCAGCGTGCCGTAACACACGGGTCTGATCATTCTACCGTGGTCCCTGCAGCGTGCCGTAACACACGAGGTCTGATCATTCTACCGCGGTCCCTGCAGCGTACCGTAACACACGGGTCTGATCATTCTACCGTGGTCCCTGCAGCGTACAACCACACACGGGGTCTGATCATTCTACCGTGGTCCCTGCAGCGTACCGCCACACACGGGGTCTGATCATTCTACCGCGGTCCCTGCAGCGTACCGTAACACACGGGGTCTGATCTTTCTACCGTGGTGCCTGCAGCGTACCGTAACACACAGGGTCTGATCATTCTACCGTGGTCCCTGCAGCGTACCACCACACACAGGGTCTGATCATTCTACCGCGGTCCCTGCAGCGTACCGTAACACACAGGGTCTGATCATTCTACCGTGGTCCCTGCAGCGTACAACCACACACAGGGTCTGATCATTCTACCGCGGTCCCTGCAGCGTACCGTAACACACGGGGTCTGATCATTCTACCGTGGTCCCTGCAGCGTAGCAACCACACAGGGGTCTGATCATTCCTACCGCGGTGCCTGCAGCGTACCACCACACATGGGGTCTGATCATTCTACCGTGGTGCCTGCAGCGTACCGTAACACACGGGGTCTGATCATTCTACCGTGGTCCCTGCAGCGTACCGTAACACACGGGGTCTGATCATTCTACCGCGGTCCCTGCAGCGTACCGTAACACACGGGGTCTGATCATTCTACCGTGGTCCCTGCAGCGTACCAACCACACACGGGGTCTGATCATTCTACCGTGGTCCCTGCAGCGTACCACCACACATGGGGTCTGATCATTCTACCGTGGTCCCTGCAGCGTACCGCCACACATGGGGTCTGATCACTCTACCGCGGTGCCTGCAGCGTACCGTAACACACAGGGTCTGATCATTCTACCGCGGTGCCTGCAGCGTACCGTAACACACGGGGTCTGATCATTCTACCGTGGTCCCTGCAGCGTACCGTAACACACGGGGTCTGATCATTCTACCGTGGTGCCTGCAGCGTACCACCACACACGGGGTCTGATCATTCTACCGCGGTGCCTGCAGCGTACCGCCACACACGGGGTCTGATCATTCTACCGCGGTGCCTGCAGCGTACCGCCACACACGGGGTCTGATCATTCTACCGCGGTGCCTGCAGCGTACCGCCACACACGGGGTCTGATCATTCTACCGCGGTGCCTGCAGCGTACCGTAACACACAGGGTCTGATCATTCTACCGTGGTGCCTGCAGCGTACCGTAACACACAGGGTCTGATCATTCTACCGTGGTCCCTGCAGCGTACAACCACACACGGGGTCTGATCATTCTACCGCGGTGCCTGCAGCGTACCACCACACACAGGGTCTGATCATTCTACCGTGGTGCCTGCAGCGTACCGTAACACACGGGGTCTGATCATTCTACCGTGGTCCCTGCAGCGTACCGCCACACACAGGGTCTGATCTTTCTACCGCGGTGCCTGCAGCGTACCGTAACACACGGGGTCTGATCTTTCTACCGCGGTGCCTGCAGCGTACCGTAACACACAGGGTCTGATCTTTCTACCGCGGTGCCTGCAGCGTACCACCACACACAGGGTCTGATCATTCTACCGCGGTGCCTGCAGCGTACCACCACACACGGGGTCTGATCATTCTACCGTGGTCCCTGCAGCGTACCACCACACACAGGGTCTGATCATTCTACCGCGGTGCCTGCAGCGTACCACCACACACGGGGTCTGATCATTCTACCGTGGTCCCTGCAGCGTACCGTAACACACGGGGTCTGATCATTCTACCGTGGTCCGACTGTCTACCCGCCGATCCACCCGGGCGTACCGTACACACGGGGTCTGATCATTCTACCGTGGTCCCTGCAGCGCACCAGCAACACACGGGGTCTGATCATTCTACCGTGGTCCCTGCAGCGTACCGTAACACACGGGGTCTGATCATTCTACCGTGGTCCCTGCAGCGTACCGTAACACACGGGGTCTGATCATTCTACCGTGGTCCCTGCAGCGTACCGTAACACACGGGGTCTGATCATTCTACCGTGGTCCCTGCAGCGTACCACCACACACATGGGGTCTGATCATTCTACCGTGGTCCCTGCAGCGTACCACCACACATATGGGGTCTGATCATTCTACCGTGGTGCCTGCAGCGTACCGTAACACACGGGGTCTGATCATTCTACCGTGGTCCCTGCAGCGTACCACCACACATGGGGTCTGATCATTCTACCGCGGTCCCTGCAGCGTACCACCACACACGGGGTCTGATCATTCTACCGTGGTCCCTGCAGCGTACCGCCACACATGGGGTCTGATCATTCTACCGTGGTCCCTGCAGGCGTACCCCCACACATGGGGTCTGATCATTCTACCACGGTCCTGCAGCGTACCACCACACACGGGTCTGATCATTCTACCGCGGTCCCTGCAGCGTGTCACCGTAACACACGAGGTCTGATCATTCTACCGCGGTCCTGCAGCGTGCCGTAACACACGGGGTCTGATCATTCTGCCGTGGTG
This sequence comes from Oncorhynchus nerka, assembly GCF_034236695.1. NCBI lineage: Eukaryota > Metazoa > Chordata > Actinopteri > Salmoniformes > Salmonidae > Oncorhynchus > Oncorhynchus nerka. Next base: position 4,289 of record NW_027034475.1, on the reverse strand, counting down.
CCTGCAGCGTACCACCACGGGTCTGATCGTTCTACCGCGGTGCCTGCAGCGTGTACCGCCACACACGGGGTCTGATCATTCTCCCGCGGTGCCTGCAGCGTATTCGCCACACACGGGGTCTGATCATTCTACCGTGGTCCCTGCAGCGTACCACCACACATGGGGTCTGATCATTCTACCGTGGTGCCTGCAGCGTGCCGCCACACACATGGGTCCTGATCATTCCACCGTGGTGCCTGCAGCGTGCCGTAACACACAGGGTCTGATCATTCTACCGTGGTGCCTGCAGCGTACAACACACACGAGGGTCTGATCATTCTACCGCGGTGCCTGCAGCGTATCACCACACACAGGGTCTGATCATTCTACCGTGGTGCCTGCAGCGTGCCGTAACACACGGGGTCTGATCATTCTACCGTGGTCCCTGCAGCGTGCCGCCACACAGGGTCTGATCTTCTACCGCGGTGCCTGCAGCGTGCCGTAACACACGGGGTCTGATCATTCTACCGCGGGTGCCTGCAGCGTATCACCACACACAGGGTCTGATCATTCTACCGTGGTGCCTGCAGCGTACCGCCACACGGGCCCTGATCATTCTACCGTGGTCCCTGCAGCGTACGCCACACACAGGGTCTGATCTTTCTACCGCGGTGCCTGCAGCGTACCGCCAACACACGGGGTCTGATCTTTCTATCGCGGTGCCTGCAGCGTGCCGTAACACACAGGGGTCTGATCTTTCTGTCAGCGGTGCCTGCAGCGTACCACACACACACAGGGCCTGATCATTCTACCGTGGTGCCTGCAGCGTAGTAACACACGGGGTCTGATCATTCTACCGCGGTCCTGCAGCGTGCCGCCACACACAGGGTCTGATCATTCTACCGAGGTCCCTGCAGCGTAGCCAACACTTGATCTTTAGGGTCTGATCACTTCTTTATAGAGGGAACACTTCTTTAGAGATTGAAAACTTCTTTAGAGAGATTAGGAACACTTCTTAGAGATTAGAAACACTTCTTAGAGAGATTAGAACACTTCTTTAGAGATTAGAACACTTCTTTAGAGATTAGAACACTTCTTTAGAGATTAGAACACTTCTTTAGAGATTATAACACTTCTTTAGAGATTAGAACACTTCTTTAGAGATTAGAACACTTCTTTAGAGATTAGAACACTCTTTAGAGATTGTGAACACTTCCTTAGAGATTAGAACACTTCTTTAGAGATTAGAACACTTCCTTAGAGATTAGAACACTTCTTTTAGAACACTTCTTAGAGATTAGAACACTTCTTTAGAGATTAGAACACTTCTTTAGAGATTAGAACACTTCTTTAGAGATTACAACACTTCCTTAGAACCTAGTACACTTCTATAGAGATTAGAACACTTCTTTAGAGATTAGAAACAACTTTTGAGATAAGAACACTTCTTTAGAGATTTGAACACTTCTTTAGAACCTCTAGTTAAATTTGATGCAACAGTCAGCGTTTGACAACTTTATGACCTCAACATGGGCAGTTTATGTTTTGGAAACAACGTTCCATTAGACCAAATGTGTCATATTTATCTAACTCTCCGCTGACAGAAACCATAATATGAATTAGCTAATAGTAATTGCTTTTTACAATTCATCACATCACTTGGTGAGCTCACCAGTGATCAAAATAATGAAGTCATTTTTTGTTTCTAAAAGTCTAAAATAATCAATGGTGGGTAGTGTTTGTGCCTGCCATGTTTGTTTTCCAACTCAACCAAAGAGAAGAAGAGTTGACAAGATGAGTTAGTTGGTCTAGTTACAAAGCATGTTGAAGAGGATGTGTCGTCTAGCATCATTCTCTTCCAGGAAGTTCCTCTAAAGACGACTGACCCATCACTTCACCTCTTTTTTGTTATATATAGAGTGTTTTCTATCCTCTAAAGACATAGTATCATTCCCAACCCCACCTATGTATTTAGAGGTGTGGGAGATACTATGTCTTTAGAGGTGGGGGGGAATGATACTATGTCTTTAGAGGTGGGTGGGATGATACTATGTCTTTAGAGTGTGAGAGGGGGAATGATACTATGTCTTTAGAGGTGGGGGAATGATACTATGTCTTTAGAAGGTGGGGGGAATGATGCTATGTCTTTAGAGGTGGGGGGGGATGATCTATGTCTTTAGAGGTGGGAGGATGATACTATGTGTTTAGAGGTGGGGGTGATACTATGTCTTTAGAGGTGGGGGAATGATACTATGTATTTTAGAGGTGGGAGGGATGATACTATGTCTTTAGAGGTGGGGGATGATACTATGTCTTTAGAGGTGGGATGATACTATGTCTTTAGAGGTGGGGGAGATACTATGTCTTTAAAGGTGGGGGATGATACTATGTCTTTAGAGGTGGGAGGGTGATACTATGTCTTTAGAGGTGGGGGGATGATAATATGTCTTTAGAGGTCAGGGAATGATACTATGTGTTTAGAGGTGGAGGGATGATACTATGTGTTTAGAGGTGGGGGGATGATAATATGTCTTTAGAGGTGGGGGTGATACTATGTCTTTAGAGGGTGGGGGGATGATACTATGTCTTTAGAGGTGGGGGGATGATACTATGTATTTAGAGGTGGGGGGTTGATACTATGTATTTAGAGGTGGGGGGTGATACTATGTCTTTAGAGGTGGGGGGATGATACTATGTCTTTAGAGGTCAGGGGAATGATACTATGTCTTCAGAGGTGGGATGATACTATGTGTTTAGAGGTGGGGGGAATGATACTATGTGTTTAGAGGTGGGGGAATGATACTATGTGTTTAGAGGTGGGGGGGGATGATACTATGTCTTTAGAGGTGGGGGGAATGATACTATGTGTTTAGAGGTGGGGATGATACTATGTGTTTAGAGGTGGGGGGAGGATGATACTATGTGTTTAGAGGTCAGGGAATGATACTATGTCTTTAGAGGTGAGGGGGAATGATACTATGTGTTTAGAGGTGGGGGGATGATACTATGTGTTTAGAGGTGGGATGATACTATGTCTTTAGAGGTGGGGGGAATGATACTATGTCTTTAGAGTGAGGGGAATTATACTATGTATTTAGAGGTGGGATGATACTATGTCTTTAGAGGTGGGGGGGATGATACTATGTCTTTAGAAATTAGGATATGATACTATGTGTTTAGAGGTGGGGGATGATACTATGTGTTTAGAGGCAATGATACTATGTGTTTAGAGGTGGGGGGATGATACTATGTCTTTAGAGGTGGGGGGATGATACTATGTGTTTAGAGGTGGGGATGATACTATGTCTTTAGAGGTGGGATGATACTATGTCTTTAGAGGTGGGATGATACTATGTCTTTAAAGGTGGGGGGGGTGATACTATGTATTTAGAGGTGGGGGGGTGATACTATGTCTTTAGAGGTGGGGGATGATACTATGTCTTTAAAGGTGGGGGGGTGATACTATGTATTTAGAGGTGGGGGGGTGATACTATGTCTTTAGAGGTGGGGATGATACTATGTCTTTAAAGGTGGGGGGTGACTATGTATTTAGAGTGAAATGATACTATGTCTTTAGAGGGTGGGATGATACTATGTCTTTAAAGGTGGGGGTGATACTATGTGTTTAGAATGATACTATGTCTTTAGAGGTGGGGGGATGATACTATGTCTTTAAAGGTGGGGATGATACTATGTATTTAGAGGTGGGGGGATGATACTATGTCGTTAGAGGTCAGGGAATGATACTATGTGTTTAGAGGTGGGAGGGGGGAATGATACTATGTCTTTAGATGATACTATGTCTTTAGGGGGATGATACTATGTATTTAGAAGGTGGAGGGAATGATACTATATATGTTTAGAGTGGAGGAATGATACTATGTCTTTAGAGGTGGGATGATACTATGTCTTTAGAGGTGGGGGAATACTATGTCTTTAGAGGTGGGGGGAATGATACTATGTATTTAGAGGTGGGGGAATGATACTATGTCTTTAAGTGGGGGGATGATACTATGTCTTTAGAGGTGGGGGATGATACTATGTCTTTAGAGGTGGGGAATGATACTATGTATTTAGAGGTGGAGAATGATACTATGTCGTTTTATAGGTAGAGGGAATAATGCTATGTCTTTAGGAGTGGGGGGAATGATACTATGTCTTTAGGAGTGGGGAATGATACTATGTGTTTAGAGGTGGGGGAATGATACTATGTGTTTAGAGGTGGGGGATGATACTATGTGTTTAGAGGTGGGGGGAGAATGATACTATGTGTTTAGAGGTCGGGGGATGATACTATGTCTTTAGAGGGG
>NW_027034474.1:0-8093 GCF_034236695.1 Oncorhynchus nerka | reverse complement strand
GTTGTTAATTAAAATAAATCATACAAGATAATAATTGCTGACACCATTCGAACCAATGAGGGTTCAGAACTTAAGCCAATTATCTTGGAATCATCTTTTTTTCCAGATAGAACCTTATAGTTCCGAGTTCACAAGGTATTTTTGTGAAACCATTAGTGAGAGTGTCGTTTCAGTTGAACTGTTCTGTAGTGTGACGTTAACAGAAAACAACATTGTATACTGCCACTGATGAAGTGTGGAAAAAGACTTAGATAAGTGCATGTGACATAGTGTATGTCTGGTGAAAACATGTATATGATAGTAGCAACTTTGTCTTTCTGATACAATATAATGTGCAGCTGACCCAAAAGGGTGGGCTGATTTCAGGTGAAGTGAGGGCTGCCCTTGGGACTACGTGCCTTGGGGCCAATGTAGAGCCAATGCGCAAATCTGCATCGGCCCAATGTAGGCACCCTACATGGGTCCAATGTTTTAACCCACATCGTGCCAATTTGGACATGTTTGCTGGGTAGCTTGGTCCCAGATCGTTTTGAGCAGTTGTGACTGGTTCCAGATATGTTTGTGCTGTATTGCCTGGTCCCAGATCTGTTTCTGCTGTATTGCCTGGTCCCAGATCTGTTTCTGCTGTATTGCCTGGTCCCAGATCTGTTTCTGCTGTATTGCCTGGTCCCAGTAGTGCCTGGTCTCAGATCTGTTTCTGCTGTATTGCCTGGTCCCAGTAGTGCCTGGTCCCAGATCTGTTTCTGCTGTATTGCCTGGTCCCAGATCTGTTTGTGCTGTATCGCCTGGTCCCAGATCTGTTTCTGCTGTATTGTCTGGTCTCAGATCTGTTTCTGCTGTATTGCCTGGTCCCAGATCTATTTGTGCTGTATTGCCTGGTCCCAGATCTGTTTCTGCTGTAATTGTCTGGTCCCAGATCTGTTTCTGCTGTATTGCCTGGTCCCAGTAGTGCCTGGTCTCAGATCTGTTTCTGCTGTATTGCCTGGTCCCAGTAGTGCCTGGTCCCAGATCTGTTTCTGCTGTATTGCCTGGTCCCAGATCTGTTTGTGCTGTACTGCCTGGTCCCAGATCTGTTTCTGCTGTATCGCCTGGTCCCAGATCTGTTTCTGCTGTATTGTCTGGTCTCAGATCTGTTTCTGCTGTATTGCCTGGTCCCAGATCTATTTGTGCTGTATTGCCTGGTCCCAGATCTGTTTCTGCTGTAATTGTCTGGTCCCAGATCTGTTTCTGCTGTATTGCCTGGTCCCAGTAGTGCCTGGTCTCAGATCTGTTTCTGCTGTATTGCCTGGTCCCAGTAGTGCCTGGTCTCAGATCTGTTTCTGCTGTATTGCCTGGTCCCAGATCTGTTTCTGCTGTATCGCCTGGTCCCAGATCTGTTTGTGCTGTATTGCCTGGTCCCAGATCTGTTTTTGCTGTATCGCCTGGTCCCAGATCTATTTGTGCTGTATTGCCTGGTCCCAGATCTATTTGTGCTGTATTGCCTGGTCCCAGATCTATTTGTGCTGTATTGCCTGGTCCCAGATCTGTTTCTGCTGTATTGCCTGGTCCCAGTAGTGCCTGGTCCCAGATCTTTTTCTGCTGTATCGCCTGGTCCCAGATCGGTTTCTGCTGTATTGCCTGGTTCCAGATCTATTTGTGCTGTATTGCCTGGTCCCAGATCTGTTTCTGCTGTATTGCCTGGTCCCAGATCTGTTTCTGCTGTATTGCCTGGTCCCAGATCTGTTTCTACTGTATTGTCTGGTCTCAGATCTGTTTCTGCTGTATCGCCTGGTCCCAGATCTGTTTCTGCTGTATTGTCTGGTCTCAGATCTTTTTCTGCTGTATCGCCTGGTCCCAGATCTGTTTCTGCTGTATTGCCTGGTCCCAGATCTATTTGTGCTGTATTGCCTGGTCCCAGATCTGTTTCTGCTGTATTGTCTGGTCTCAGATCTGTTTCTGCTGTATTGCCTGGTCCCAGATCTATTTGTGCTGTATTGCCTGGTCCCAGATCTGTTTCTGCTGTAATTGTCTGGTCCCAGATCTATTTCTGCTGTATTGCCTGGTCCCAGTAGTGCCTGGTCTCAGATCTGTTTCTGCTGTATTGCCTGGTCCCAGTAGTGCCTGGTCTCAGATCTGTTTCTGCTGTATTGCCTGGTCCCAGATCTGTTTCTGCTGTATCGCCTGGTCCCAGATCTGTTTGTGCTGTATTGCCTGGTCCCAGATCTGTTTTTGCTGTATCGCCTGGTCCCAGATCTATTTGTGCTGTATTGCCTGGTCCCAGATCTATTTGTGCTGTATTGCCTGGTCCCAGATCTATTTGTGCTGTATTGCCTGGTCCCAGATCTGTTTCTGCTGTATTGCCTGGTCCCAGTAGTGCCTGGTCCCAGATCTTTTTCTGCTGTATCGCCTGGTCCCAGATCGGTTTCTGCTGTATTGCCTGGTTCCAGATCTATTTGTGCTGTATTGCCTGGTCCCAGATCTGTTTCTGCTGTATTGCCTGGTCCCAGATCTGTTTCTGCTGTATTGCCTGGTCCCAGATCTGTTTCTACTGTATTGTCTGGTCTCAGATCTGTTTCTGCTGTATCGCCTGGTCCCAGATCTGTTTCTGCTGTATTGTCTGGTCTCAGATCTTTTTCTGCTGTATCGCCTGGTCCCAGATCTGTTTCTGCTGTATTGCCTGGTCCCAGATCTATTTGTGCTGTATTGCCTGGTCCCAGATCTGTTTCTGCTGTATTGCCTGGTCCCAGTAGTGCCTGGTCTCAGATCTGTTTCTGCTGTATCGCCTGGTCCCAGATCTGTTTGTGCTGTATTGCCTGGTCCCAGATCTATTTGTGCTGTATTGCCTGGTCCCAGATCTGTTTGTGCTGTATTGCCTGGTCCCAGATCTGTTTCTGCTGTATTGTCTGGTCTCAGATCTGTTTCTGCTGTATCGCCTGGTCCCAGATCTGTTTCTGCTGTATTGCCTGGTCCCAGATCTGTTTGTGCTGTATTGCCTGGTCCCAGATCTGTTTCTGCTGTATTAGTCTGGTCTCAGATCTGTTTCTGCTGTATCGCCTGGTCCCAGATCTGTTTCTGCTGTATTGTCTGGTCTCAGATCTGTTTCTGCTGTATCGCCTGGTCCCAGATCTGTTTCTGCTGTATTGCCTGGTCCCAGATCTATTTGTGCTGTATTGCCTGGTCCCAGATCTGTTTCTGCTGTATTGTCTGGTCTCAGATCTTTTTCTGCTGTATCGCCTGGTCCCAGATCTGTTTCTGCTGTATTGCCTGGTCCCAGATCTATTTGTGCTGTATTGTCTGGTCTCAGATCTATTTGTGCTGTATTGCCTGGTCCCAGATCTATTTGTGCTGTATTGCCTGGTCCCAGATCTGTTTCTGCTGTAATTGTCTGGTCCCAGATCTGTTTCTGCTGTATTGCCTGGTCCCAGTAGTGCCTGGTCTCAGATCTGTTTCTGCTGTATTGCCTGGTCCCAGTAGTGCCTGGTCTCAGATCTGTTTCTGCTGTATTGCCTGGTCCCAGTAGTGCCTGGTCCCAGATCTGTTTCTGCTGTATTGCCTGGTCCCAGATCTGTTTGTGCTGTATTGCCTGGTCCCAGATCTGTTTCTGCTGTATTGTCTGGTCTCAGATCTGTTTCTGCTGTATTGCCTGGTCCCAGATCTATTTGTGCTGTATTGCCTGGTCCCAGATCTGTTTCTGCTGTAATTGTCTGGTCCCAGATCTGTTTCTGCTGTATTGCCTGGTCCCAGTAGTGCCTGGTCTCAGATCTGTTTCTGCTGTATTGCCTGGTCCCAGTAGTGCCTGGTCCCAGATCTGTTTCTGCTGTATTGCCTGGTCCCAGATCTGTTTGTGCTGTACTGCCTGGTCCCAGATCTGTTTCTGCTGTATCGCCTGGTCCCAGATCTGTTTCTGCTGTATTGTCTGGTCTCAGATCTGTTTCTGCTGTATTGCCTGGTCCCAGATCTATTTGTGCTGTATTGCCTGGTCCCAGATCTGTTTCTGCTGTAATTGTCTGGTCCCAGATCTGTTTCTGCTGTATTGCCTGGTCCCAGTAGTGCCTGGTCTCAGATCTGTTTCTGCTGTATTGCCTGGTCCCAGTAGTGCCTGGTCTCAGATCTGTTTCTGCTGTATTGCCTGGTCCCAGATCTGTTTCTGCTGTATCGCCTGGTCCCAGATCTGTTTGTGCTGTATTGCCTGGTCCCAGATCTGTTTTTGCTGTATCGCCTGGTCCCAGATCTATTTGTGCTGTATTGCCTGGTCCCAGATCTATTTGTGCTGTATTGCCTGGTCCCAGATCTATTTGTGCTGTATTGCCTGGTCCCAGATCTGTTTCTGCTGTATTGCCTGGTCCCAGTAGTGCCTGGTCCCAGATCTTTTTCTGCTGTATCGCCTGGTCCCAGATCGGTTTCTGCTGTATTGCCTGGTTCCAGATCTATTTGTGCTGTATTGCCTGGTCCCAGATCTGTTTCTGCTGTATTGCCTGGTCCCAGATCTGTTTCTGCTGTATTGCCTGGTCCCAGATCTGTTTCTACTGTATTGTCTGGTCTCAGATCTGTTTCTGCTGTATCGCCTGGTCCCAGATCTGTTTCTGCTGTATTGTCTGGTCTCAGATCTTTTTCTGCTGTATCGCCTGGTCCCAGATCTGTTTCTGCTGTATTGCCTGGTCCCAGATCTATTTGTGCTGTATTGCCTGGTCCCAGATCTGTTTCTGCTGTATTGTCTGGTCTCAGATCTGTTTCTGCTGTATTGCCTGGTCCCAGATCTATTTGTGCTGTATTGCCTGGTCCCAGATCTGTTTCTGCTGTAATTGTCTGGTCCCAGATCTATTTCTGCTGTATTGCCTGGTCCCAGTAGTACCTGGTCTCAGATCTGTTTCTGCTGTATTGCCTGGTCCCAGTAGTGCCTGGTCTCAGATCTGTTTCTGCTGTATTGCCTGGTCCCAGATCTGTTTCTGCTGTATCGCCTGGTCCCAGATCTGTTTGTGCTGTATTGCCTGGTCCCAGATCTGTTTTTGCTGTATCGCCTGGTCCCAGATCTATTTGTGCTGTATTGCCTGGTCCCAGATCTATTTGTGCTGTATTGCCTGGTCCCAGATCTATTTGTGCTGTATTGCCTGGTCCCAGATCTGTTTCTGCTGTATTGCCTGGTCCCAGTAGTGCCTGGTCCCAGATCTTTTTCTGCTGTATCGCCTGGTCCCAGATCGGTTTCTGCTGTATTGCCTGGTTCCAGATCTATTTGTGCTGTATTGCCTGGTCCCAGATCTGTTTCTGCTGTATTGCCTGGTCCCAGATCTGTTTCTGCTGTATTGCCTGGTCCCAGATCTGTTTCTACTGTATTGTCTGGTCTCAGATCTGTTTCTGCTGTATCGCCTGGTCCCAGATCTGTTTCTGCTGTATTGTCTGGTCTCAGATCTTTTTCTGCTGTATCGCCTGGTCCCAGATCTGTTTCTGCTGTATTGCCTGGTCCCAGATCTATTTGTGCTGTATTGCCTGGTCCCAGATCTGTTTCTGCTGTATTGCCTGGTCCCAGTAGTGCCTGGTCTCAGATCTGTTTCTGCTGTATCGCCTGGTCCCAGATCTGTTTCTGCTGTATTGCCTGGTCCCAGATCTATTTGTGCTGTATTGCCTGGTCCCAGATCTGTTTCTGCTGTATTGCCTGGTCCCAGTAGTGCCTGGTCTCAGATCTGTTTCTGCTGTATCGCCTGGTCCCAGATCTATTTGTGCTGTATTGCCTGGTCCCAGATCTATTTGTGCTGTATTGCCTGGTCCCAGATCTATTTGTGCTGTATCGCCTGGTCCCAGATCTGTTTCTGCTGTATTGTCTGGTCTCAGATCTGTTTCTGCTGTATCGCCTGGTCCCAGATCTGTTTCTGCTGTATTGCCTGGTCCCAGATCTATTTGTGCTGTATTGCCTGGTCCCAGATCTGTTTCTGCTGTATTGTCTGGTCTCAGATCTGTTTCTGCTGTATCGCCTGGTCCCAGATCTATTTGTGCTGTATTGCCTGGTCCCAGATCTGTTTCTGCTGTATTGTCTGGTCTCAGATCTTTTTCTGCTGTATCGCCTGGTCCCAGATCTGTTTCTGCTGTATTGCCTGGTCCCAGATCTATTTGTGCTGTAGGTGTCTGGTCTCAGATCTATTTTGTGCTGTATTGCCTGGTCCCAGATCTATTTGTGCTGTATTGCCTGGTCCCAGATCTGTTTCTGCTGCAATTGTCTGGTCCTGTGATCTGTTTCTGCTGTATTGCCTGGGTCCCAGTAGTGCCTGGTCTCAGATCTGTTTCTGCTGTATTGCCTGGTCCCCAGTAGTGCCCAACCTCAGATCTGTTTCTGCTGTATTGCCTGGGTCCCAGATCTGTTTCTGCTGCACGCTGGTCCCAGATCTGTTTGTGCTGTATTGCCTGGTCCCAGATCTGTTTTTGTTGCATCGCTGGTCCCAGATCTATTTAGCTGTATTGCCTGGTCCCAGACTATTTGTGCTGTATTGCCTGGTCCCAGATCTATTTGTGTTGTATTGCCTGGTCCCAGATCTGTTTTCTGCTGTATTGCTCTGGTCCTGTAGTGCCTGGTCCCAGATCTTTTTCTGCTAAATGCTTCTGGGTCCCAGATCGGTTTTTGCTGTATTGCCTGGTTCCAGATCTATTTGTGCTGTATTGTTCTGGTCCCAGATCTGTTTCTGCTGTATTGCCTGGTCCCAGATCTGTTTCTGCTGTATTGCCTGGTCCCCAGATCTGTTTCTACTGTATTGTCTGGCTCCTAGATTCGTTTTTGCTGTATCGCCTTGGTCCTAGATTCTGTTTCTTGCTGTATTGCCTGTCTTGATCTTTTCTGCTGTATCGCCTGGTCCCAGATCTGTTTCTGCTGTATTGCCTGGTCCGGTCTATTTGTGCTGTGCCTGGTCTCAGATCTGTTTCTGCTGTATTGTCTGGTCTCAGATCTGTTTCTGCTGTATTGCCTGGTCCCAGATCTATTTGTGCTGTATTGCCTGGTCCCAGATCTGTTTCTGCTGTAATTGTCTGGTCCCAGATCTATTTCTGCTGTATTGCCTGGTCCCAGTAGTGCCTGGTCTCAGATCTGTTTCTGCTGTATTGCCTGGTCCCAGTAGTGCCTGGTCTCAGATCTGTTTCTGCTGTATTGCCTGGTCCCAGATCTGTTTCTGCTGTATACGCCTGGTCCCAGATCTGTTTGTGCTGTATTGCCTGGTCCCAGATCTGTTTTTGCTGTATCGCCTGGTCCCAGATCTATTTGTGCTGTATTGCCTGGTCCCAGATCTATTTGTGCTGTATTGCCTGGTCCCAGATCTATTTGTGCTGTATTGCCTGGTCCCAGATCTGTTTCTGCTGTATTGCCTGGTCCCAGTAGTGCCTGGTCCCAGATCTTTTTCTGCTGTATCGCCTGGTCCCAGATCGGTTTCTGCTGTATTGCCTGGTTCCAGATCTATTTGTGCTGTATTGCCTGGTCCCAGATCTGTTTCTGCTGTATTGCCTGGTCCCAGATCTGTTTCTGCTGTATTGCCTGGTCCCAGATCTGTTTCTACTGTATTGTCTGGTCTCAGATCTGTTTCTGCTGTATCGCCTGGTCCCAGATCTGTTTCTGCTGTATTGTCTGGTCTCAGATCTTTTTCTGCTGTATCGCCTGGTCCCAGATCTGTTTCTGCTGTATTGCCTGGTCCCAGATCTATTTGTGCTGTATTGCCTGGTCCCAGATCTGTTTCTGCTGTATTGCCTGGTCCCAAGTCAGTATGCCTGGTCTCAGATCTGTTTCTGCTGTATCGCTTTGGTCCCAGATCTGTTTCTGCTGTATTGCCTGGTCCCAGATCTATTTGTGCTGTATTGCCTGGTCCCAGATCTGTTTCTGCTGTATTGCCTGGTCCCAGTAGTTGCTCTGGTCTCAGATCTGTTTCTGCTGTATCGCCTGGTCCCAGATCTATTTGTGCTGTATTGCCTGGTCCCAGATCTGTTTGTGCTGTATTGCCTGGTCCCAGATCTATTTGTGCTGTATGCCTGGTCCCAGATCTGTTTCTGCTGTATTGTCTGGTCTCCAGATCTGTTTCTGCTGTATCGCCTGGTCCCAGATCTGTTTCTGCTGTATTGCCTGGTCCCAGATCTATTTGTGCTGTATT
>NW_027034473.1:0-8090 GCF_034236695.1 Oncorhynchus nerka | reverse complement strand
TTGTACTTCCGTTCAGTTACGTATTGCTTAAGGAATATGTACATAAGGATATATGAATGAGTGATGGTACAGAGCAGCATACAGTAGATGGTATCGAGTACAGTATATACATATGAGATGAGTATGTAGACAAAGTAAACAAAGTGGCATAGTTAAAGTGGCTAGTGACATAAGAATGCAGTCGATGATCTAGAGTACAGTATATACATATGCATATGAGATGAATAATGTAGGGTAAGTAACATTATATAAGGTAGCATTGTTTAAAGTGGCTAGTGATATATTTACATCATTTCCCATCAATTCCCATTATTAAAGTGGCTGGAGTTGGGTCAGTGTCAATGACAGTGTGTTGGCAGCAGCCACTCAATGTTAGTGGTGGCTGTTTAACAGTCTGATGGCCTTGAGATAGAAGCTGTTTTTCAGTCTCTCGGTCCCAGCTTTGATGCACCTGTACTGACCTCGCCTTCTGGATGATAGCGGGGTGAACAGGCAGTGGTTCGGGTGGTTGATGTCCTTGATGATCTTTATGGCCTTCCTGTAACATCGGGTGGTGTAGGTGTCCTGGAGGGCAGGTAGTTTGCCCCGGTGATGCGTTGTGCAGACCTCACTACCCTCTGGAGAGCCTTACGGTTGAGGGCGGAGCAGTTGCCGTACCAGGCGGTGATACAGCCCGCCAGGATGCTCTCGATTGTGCATCTGTAGAAGTTTGTGAGTGCTTTTGGTGACAAGCCGAATTTCTTCAGCCTCCTGAGGTTGAAGAGGCGCTGCTGCGCCTTCTTCACGACGCTGTCAGTGTGAGTGGACCAATTCAGTTTGTCTGTGATGTGTATGCCGAGGAACTTAAAACTTGCTACCCTCTCCACTACTGATCCATCGATGTGGATAGGGGGTGTTCCCTCTGCTGTTTCCTGAAGTCCACAATCATCTCCTTAGTTTTGTTGACGTTGAGTGTGAGGTTATTTTCCTGACACCACACTCCGAGGGCCCTCACCTCCTCCCTGTAGGCCGTCTCGTCGTTGTTGGTAATCAAGCCTACCACTGTTGTGTCGTCCGCAAACTTGATGATTGAGTTGGAGGCGTGCATGGCCACGCAGTCGTGGGTGAACAGGGAGTACAGGAGAGGGCTCAGAACGCACCCTTGTGGGGCCCCCGTGTTGAGGATCAGCGGGGAGGAGATGTTGTTGCCTACCCTCACCACCTGGGGGCGGCCCGTCAGGAAGTCCAGTACCCAGTTGCACAGGGCGGGGTCGAGACCCAGGGTCTCGAGCTTGATGGCGAGCTTGGAGGGTACTATGGTGTTGAATGCCGAGCTGTAGTCGATGAACAGCATTCTCACATAGGTATTCCTCTTGTCCAGGTGGGTTAGGGCAGTGTGCAGTGTGGTTGAGATTGCATCGTCTGTGGACCTATTTGGGCGGTAAGCAAATTGGAGTGGGTCTAGGGTGTCAGGTAGGGTGGAGGTGATATGGTCCTTGACTAGTCTCTCAAAGCACTTCATGATGACGGAAGTGAGTGCTACGGGGCGGTAGTCGTTTAGCTCAGTTACCTTAGCTTTCTTGGGAACAGGAACAATGGTGGCCCTCTTGAAGCATGTGGGAACAGCAGACTGGTATAGGGATTGATTGAATATGTCCGTAAACACACCGGCCAGCTGGTCTGCGCATGCTCTGAGGCGCGGCTGGGGATGCCGTCTGGGCCTGCAGCCTTGCGAGGGTTAACACGTTTAAATGTCTTACTCACCTCGGCTGCAGTGAAGGAGAGACCGCATGTTTTCGTTGCAGGCCGTGTCAGTGGCACTGTATTGTCCTCAAAGCGGGCAAAAAAGTTATTTAGTCTGCCTGGGAGCAAGACATCCTGGTCCGTGACTGGGCTGGGTTTCTTCTTGTAGTCCGTGATTGACTGTAGACCCTGCCACATGCCTCTTGTGTCTGAGCCATTGAATTGAGATTCCACTTTGTCTCTGTACTGACGCTTAGCTTGTTTAATAGCCTTGCGGAGGGAATAGCTGCATTGTTTATATTCGGACATATTACCAGACACCTTGCCCTGATTAAAAGCAGTGGTTCGCGCTTTCAGTTTCACGCGAATGCTGCCATCAAATCCACGGTTTCTGGTTTGGGAATGTTTTTATCGTTGCTAAGTGGAACGACATCTTCGACGCACGTTCTAATGAACTCGCACACCGAATCAGCGTATTCGTCAATATTTCCATCTGGCCCTTGTCTGAAACATGTCCCAGTCCACGTGATGGAAGCAGTCTTGGAGTGTGGAGTCAGCTTGGTCTGACCAGCATTGGACAGACCTCAGCGTAGGGGAGCCTCTTGTTTTAGTTTCTGCCTGTAGGCAGGGATCAGCAAAATGGAGTCGTGGTCAGCTTTCCCGAAGGGGGCGGGGCAGGGCCTTATATGCGTCGCGGAAGTTAGAGTAACAATGATCCAAGGTTTTACCACCCCTGGTTGCGCAATCGATATGCTGGTAAAATTTAGGGAGTCTTGTTTTCAGATTAGCTTTTGTTAAAATCCCCAGCTACAATGAATGCAGCCTCCGGATAAATGGTTCCAGTTTGCAAAGAGTTAAATAAAGTTCGTTCAGAGCCATCCCGTGTGTCTGCTTGGGGGGATATATACGGCTGTGATTATAATCGAGAGAATTCTCTTGGGAAGATAATGCGGTCTACATTTGATTGTGAGGAATTCTAAATCAGGTGAACAGAAGGATTTGAGTTCCTGTATGTTTCCTTCATCACACCATGTCTCGTTAGTCATGAGGCATACGCCCCGCCACTCTTCTTACCAGAAAGATGTTTGTTTCTGTCGGCGCGATGCGTGGAGAAACCCCGTTGGCTGCACCGCATCGGATAGCGTCTTCCCAGTAAGCCATGTTTCTGTGAAGCAGAGAACGTTGCAGTCTCTGATGTCCTCTGGAATGCTACCCTTGCTCGGATTTCGTCAACCTTGTTGTCAAGAGACTGGACATTGGCAAGAATGCTGGGGAGTGGTGCGCTATGTGCCTCCGAGTCTGACCAGAACACTGCCTCGTTTCCCTCTTTTTCGAGTCGCTTCCTTGGGTCGCTGCATGCGTCCATTCCGTTGTCCTGTTTGTAAGGCAGAACACCGGATTCGCGTCGCGAAAACATATTCTTGGTCGTACTGATGGTGAGTTGGCGCTGATCTTATATTCAGTAGTTCTTCTCGACTGTATGTAATGAAACCTAAGATGACCTGGGGTACTAATGTAAGAAATAACACGTAAAAAAACAAAAACCTGCATAGTTTCCTAGAACGCGAGGCGAGGCGGCCATCTCAGTCGGCCATTGCTTACTATAAGTTTAGATACCTGTCTGTAGACTCATTTACCCATCTATAAATGTTTAGCTGACATGAGTTAATTGAGTTACTGTTGATGCATAACCAAATTTTGAAATTGAAAAATTGCACATTGTGTATTCGGTTATTTTAACTCTCAACAGAAAGTTGAGACCCCGACTGAATTTATTTATTTTTTTCCGTGGGGCTGTGAAGGTCTATTCCCTGATCTATATGATCTTACTGACTACAGCAATTGATACAAAAAACAAACTGTAATCAGTTACGTTAACAGCCAAAATATTGTAATTAGATGATCGATACTTTTGAATAAGTAGATAATTACTTCTTAGAAGTGTGATTAAAATCATGACAGCTTTCTGTTTTCTCAATGACATTTAATTCAGCATTGGAAATGTATATATATTTTTACGTTAAATTGCTGATTACAAATTTGGACAGGTAACTATTTTAAAAAACCTATCCAATCCTGTGTGGAAGTAGTGTATCTAAAGGAGTAGGCAGTGGCTGTGAGGATAATATAATACTGGGATATGAGCGTTGTCTTTTTGGATATTATGTGTGTTTTATCCTCATTATCTGTCTAGATTTTGATTAAACCATTAGTATTTCCTCTGGGGTACTATACAGATGTAGGATCTTAATTTAATCACACTTCTGTTGCAGAGAATTTTCCTGCACAGCAGGAAATACAAACTTGTAGTGTATTTGAGGTTTAAAAAGGCTTCTAACATTTGTAATTTCCACTTAAAAATGTCAGACTTGATTTCCCCTGACAAAAAAAAATATTCAACCCCAACAAAAAAGTTTGATTATAATTCACATAATAATTCACAATTCACAAACTGTCTCAAATTAAGGTCCTACATCTGTAGCTAAAAGAGTGGGCAGTGGCAGTGTAGTTAGTGTAGCACTGGGATATGAGTGTTAGCTGGGTTGGCTTTTGTGGTTGGCTGGGTTGGCGTGGTGATGATACTGCATCATTTCTTCCCTGTAGGCAGACACCATTAAGGTAAATTATGTATAGCAACAATAGTTGGAATGATCAAACCCATGGGAGGTTTACATTAGTAACGGTTCAATTTCATGTTTCTGTAGAATGGTGTGATCACAGTTTGGGGCCAAATGGTGACCCTGTTTTCTTGATAACGACAAACACAATATAGCCTTGGATCAAGGTTTTGAGTTGATATGTTTTCCTTGGCTTCTCTTCTTCCGTCATTCATTCTTCCCTTCTTTTCTGTCATAATGTTTGTGTTACATCATTTTTTATGTTTGACTGAATACTCAGTTCTTGCAGACAAAGCATGTGGCTTTAGGTGCATCTGCATATTTCAGAAGGTTTTAGTCTTTGTGCAGCTACAGATGTAGGATATTATTTTGATCACCCTGTTGTAGAAAATGTCAAATGTGTAGTGTATTTGTGGTTTAAAAAGGCTTCTGAAATTTGTAGTTTTCACTTTGAAATTTCAGACTTGATTTTCCCTTTCAAAAAAATGTATCAACCCCTAGAAAAATGTCCATTCATTATAATCCACATAATAATTCAACATTTCCTGTTGCTGCAGGAATATTTCTCTGCTTTAGCAAAGTGGCTCAAATTAACATCCTACATCTGTTTGACAGCCGTAAGACTGTGGACATTCTGAATACAGGCAGCTACTTGAAAATAAGATGTTTTTATTCACTTACTCGCCTGGTTAAATAAAGGTTAGATAAAAAATAAAGTAAATATTTGATAGTCCTTTCAAGATGGTTATTGTAGGCTAGCACACTGACTTGCCTAGTTAAATGAAGGTTACATTTTAAAATGTAAAAATAAAATAGAGGGCTTAGGTCCTGAGAGTACTGTATGTGGGCAAATGAAGAAGAATACAATTAACATCAAAGATGAGATTGCTACAGACAGCTGAATAAAACATGTTGTGTAATGTGACTTCTCACAACGCATTATATTTGAATCCCCCCCCCTCCGCACGCACACACACACACACACACACACACACACACACACACACACACACACACACACTTAATATGTTCTCTGAAGAAGAGGTACTGGCTGAAGATGAGTCATGTGCTTAGTTCGTGATGTATGTTTTTTCTGGAATAATGCTGGACCTTCCAGTCCTATGATTCTGTGGTATTTTACTGTGCGTGAAGCATGAGGGAAACAGTTTGTCAACTGTAAACCAAAGTGTTTATTGTTCCAGTCTGGGTCAAGTCAAGTCGTCATAACCAATGCACTGCACAGAACAGCACAGAACAAAATGTCAAAGGTTGCCTATATCGGTAGATGTCATTTTGGAAAAATGTTATTTCCTGGCACGCGTAGATACATATACATTTTTGAATCATTATCATGACAGGCCACCACAGCCAAAAAGCATGGTGGAATCAAAACTCCTACCACTTCCTACAAGTCAGTTGTTTACCTTTAATGTACTTACTCTGACTCGCAATATACTTCATCCTTCCAACCAGACTCTCTCTTCAATATCTCTCCCCAGCCAGCCAGCCTGTGGCTCTTAATAGCAGACAATCAAACCACCTTCCAGACAGACAACAACTCGGCACAGGGCTGAATATTGGGGTTTTAGTGTGGAGGAAAATATTTTCCTGGTCTTTCCTCTTCTGCATGCACGCACGCACGCACACACGCACACATGCACACACACACACACACACAGACACACACACACGCACAAATACACACACCATGCTCCCCTCCCTAATATTCAGCCAGACCATTCCAGTCCAGATGCCCAATGTTGATGACTCGATGGAGTCTCCCCCAAATTGCCTGTTCTGCTTGGATCCATCCATGGGGCTAGCTGTGTCTGCACTACAGTCCTCTTAAGGGAGGTCCGTATAGGCACTAGCTAGAGGGTTATTTACCACTGGTGTGACCCATTTGGTTTGTGCTGCTACAGTACGAGACTCCCTTTGGCAGCTTGTGAGTAAATCATTAACGACTGCAAAGCTCCTGGAATTAGCATACCCCCAGAGTGCTAACGATGGCATAAAACTGTGCATGAAAGGGAAGACTTCTGTCCTTGTTGCAGAGTACGCTATGTGATAAAGTGAGTTCTGTTAGAGCGTGAATCAGGGGCCATGTTGTGATCACGGCTGTGCAGGACAGAGAGATCGGTGTTGATTTCAACAGAAAGAGCTGTTATGTTATGGCTATTCTTCTATTGTCTTACGTCAAATACAATACAATGGACACTAGCACACAAATGTATGTGGACACCCCTTCAAATTAGTGGATTCAGCTACTTCAGCCACACCCGTTGCTGACAGGTGTATACAATCAAGCACACAGCCATGCAATCTCTATAGACAAACATTGCCTGTAGAATGGACCGAACTGAAGAGCTCACTGATTTTTTACGTGATGTGTTTGTCAAGAATGCCACCTTTCCAACAAGTCAGTTCGTCAAATTTCTGTCCTGCTAGAGCTGCCCCGTTCAACTGTAAGTGTTGTTATTGTTAAGTGGAAACGTCTAGGAGCAACAACGGCTCAGACGCAAAGTGGTAGGCCACACAAGCTCACAGAACAGGACTGCCGAGGGCATGAAGAGTGTAGCAAGTAAAAATCCTCTGTCATCGGTTGCAAAACTCAATACCAAGTTCCAAACTGCCTCTGGAAGCAACGTCCGCACACAAGCCTAAGATCACCATGCGCAATGTCAAGCGTCAGCTGGAGTGGTGTAAAGCTCGCCGCCATTGGACTAGAAAGCAGTAGAAACGCATTCTCTGGAGTGATGAATCATGCTTCACCATCTGGCAGTTCAATGGAATTTGGGTTTGGCGGATGCCAGGAGAATGCTACCTTCCCAAATTCATAGTGCCAAACTGTAAAGTTTGTTGGAGGAGGAATAATGGTCTGGGCTGGTTTTCATGGTTCGGGCTAGGACCCTTTGTTCCAGGGAAGGGATATCTTAATGCTACAGCAGACAATGACATTCTAGACGATTCTGTGCTTCCAACTTTGTGGTAAGAGTTTGGGAAGGCCCTTTCCTGTTTCAGCATGACAATGGCCCCATGCACGAAGCGAGGTCCATACAGAAATGATTTGTCGAGATCGCTGTGGAAGAGCTTGACTGGCCTGCACAGAGCCCTGACCTCAACCCCATCAAACACCTTTGGGATGAATTGGAACACCGACTGCGGGCCAACATCAGTGCCCAGCCTCACAAATGCTCTTGTGGCTGAATGGAAGCAAGTCCCCACAGCAGTGTTCCAAAATCTAGTGGAAAGCCCCAGAAGAGTGGAGGCTGTTTATAGCAGCAAAGGGGAACTAACTCCATATTAATGCCCATTATTTTGGAATGAGATGTCCGATAAGCAGGTGTCCACATACTCTTGGCCATGTAGTGTATATCTGTGCTATAGACAACATACACAAATGTAGGATCTTAATTTGAGTCCGCTTACTGCAGCATGAAAATAATCATAGCGCAACAGGAATGTGAATTAAAATGTGGATTATAATTAATGGACATTTGTGTAGGGGTTGAAACATTTTTTGATAGGGAAATCAAGTCTGACATTTAATAGTGTAAATTACAAACTTTAGAAGTATTTTGAAGCCTTGAATGCACTACAAGTTTGTATACCCTGAGGTGCAGGAAATTTCTCAGCAACAAAAGAGTGATCAAATTAAGATCCTACATCTGTAAATACAATGACATCATCTTGTTATTCCTATTCCATTGTCTATCATGTCAATAAACACAGAAGACATTGTAGCGCTGT
>NW_027034472.1:0-8089 GCF_034236695.1 Oncorhynchus nerka | reverse complement strand
CAGGGGTCCCCAAACTTTTTCCTGTGAGGGCCACATAACTTTTCCCTTCTCTGATGGGGGCCGGTGTCAGTTTGTAACAGAAAAGTGTGACGATCGTAGGGAGCTTAAAAATTTATTGTTTTCCAGAAAGCCACACATAACCAAATAACCCTTTCCAGGTTCTTTACAGAAAAAAAGTCAGGAAACAAATAATAACACTATTAATGAAATAAATAATAACTAAATAACCCTCTCTGAGTTCTTCACAGAAAAAAAAGCCATGGAACATTAACTTTCTGTCGTGCCATGCACAATCTTAACAGATAAAAGTTCAGCTCAGTTGTCAGAGCAGAATCTCTCTGACACATATGAGCAGTCTCTTAAAGTTCTTGTGTTCCTTCCTTATAATCCTTTTGTAGGTTCCAGTAGGCTTGTAGACACCGCTGTTTGCAGCTCTCTCTCATCAACTTCCCTGTGAAAACCACAAAAGAAGCAGGTTGAGAAACTGAACTAAGTGATACAGCACCTACACAGCACAATACATTTCACTACCAGTATGGTTGTAAAGATGGATTTTATCCCAGTAGATTTTATTATGATTATATTTGTTTATGCTCAGAATGACTCATTCAAGTCAGAAAAGTAAGCTTACCTATGTATGTTCATCAGTGTGAACTGTGGGCCTGCATCTGGCTGGTGAGAAGTTGAATATCAGGTTCCATTCTAGTTACAGCCAGTCTCAAGCACTGATGCAAATGTTCATCTGTCAATCTTGATCTCATCGGGGTTTTCAGCAGTTTCATGCGTTTCATGCGAGAAAAGGTTTACTCGCAGATATACGTGCTGCCAAAAACTGTGGACATTTTCATTGCGTGTTTTTTGATGTTTGGATATGTGTCGTTTGGGAGGGCGGCATAGAAGTCAATGAGACTGTTGGGCTTGAATGCGTCTTTCAGAACATCACAGTTCTGTAACTCAGCCAACTCAAACTGATATGAAGGCTGGGCTTCATCAATGTCGGCAACAAAGGGGTTCTGAAAAAGACGGATTTCTTTTGCATGAACATGTAGTTCACTGAATCGCACACCGAACTCCGCCTTCAGCATTTCCAGTGCTTCCAAGCACTTTTCAGCTGGGAACGGGACCGCTGGGTTCTCTGTCGACAGGTTTTGGGTAACAGGAAGATGGACAAAGTTGCGCTTTTTCACTTGTTCCAAAAGCAGCGCTAATTTCACCTCAAATGCTTTTATGTGTGAATACATGTCGCAAATGAGTTTCCCCTCGCCTTGTAGCTGCAAGTTAAGGCTGTTAAGTATTTCTGTCACGTCTGTTAAAAATGCGAGTGCCATTTCCATTCTGGGTCGATCAAAGCTCTGGGACCGTTTTGTCTTTTAAATGAAGAGAAATGCGTTAATTTCAGGTAGCAACTCGTAAAAACGCCTCAAACTCTGCCCCGGCTCAGCCATCGGACCTCTGTGTAGTACAGCACATCTCCGTGCATGGACTCCAGTTCAGACAGGAATTCTTGAACTGCCTGTGTTTAAGTCCCTTTGGTCTGATGAAGTTTATGCACGACACCACAACCTTCATTACAGAATCCCACTTCAACACTTTGCAGCACAGTGCTTGCTGGTGAATTAGGCAGTGGACTCGTAGCGGGCGGTGAGACCCCTTTTTCCAACTCCCGGTTCATGCGTCCTATTAGACCCGCGGTTTCGCCCACCATGCTAGGAGCCCCGTCAGTCGTGATGCTAGCCAGCTTGACCAGTCCAGGTCCAACTTCTCCATGGTTTGGCACACTTTGTCAAAAATATCCTCTCCCGTTGTAGTCCCTTTGAGACTTTGGAGGGCTGCCAGCTCTACGCATATCTCAAAGTTTGCGCTAACTCCACGAATAAAATGAGCAGTTGCGCTGTGTCTTGCACGTCCGTGCTCTCATCCAGTGCTAATGAAAAAAGTCAAATTCTTTCGTCTTCTGCTGCAGCTGGGCATATACATTACTCCCGATTTCTTCAACGCGTCTGGTGATTGTACTCGCCGACAGATTTACGGCATTAAAAGCATCTTTCTTCTCGGGACACACCTCACTCCGCGACAGCATCCATACATTCTTTAACAAACTCTCCGTCAGTGAAAGGCTTACCGCTTCTTGCTATCAGTTTAGCAAACCGAAAGCTGGCCCGAACGGATGCCTGGATTCAGCTGAGCTTGGCATACAAATGTATTCTGCTGAGATAGTAGTCCACTTTTTAGCTTTGAGAGTTTGTCTGCTCGTATTTGGCCTTGCAAGCTATCGTACTTGTCTTTGTGACGGGATTCATATTGTCGGCGAAGATTGTATTCTTTGAATACCGCCACCGTCTCTTGACAGATGAGACAAACAGCCTTTTCTTTGCATTGAACAAAAAATGTTTGTCCACTGCAGGTTAAATACCCTGCATTCTGAATCAATTTTCTCTTTACCTAACCTTTCGCCATTATTCCGTTCTTTGACAGGGCCGGGCCTAGGATTTTTTTTCTGGAGGCCAAATAGGAAAAAAATTCGATAGCGTCTCTGGTATTGTTCAGAGGGCCGGGCCAAATGTGCTGACGGGCCGTATCCGGCCCGCGGGCCGTAGTTTGGTGACCACTGATTTAGATGGTCGACACGCTGCAACTCCACTTCTTATTGGATATCAGGAAGACACACGTGGATGCTTGAAAGACAAATGAGGAGAGATTAGGAAAAATAACGAACTAACTTCAGAAAGTAATTCACACCCCTTGACTTTGTTCCACATTTTGTTGTGTTACAGCCTAAATTAAAAATGTATAAAATTGCGATCTTTTTGTTTGTTACTGGCCTACATACAAGTCCATTATGTCAAAGTGGAAAAATGTTTTCCGAAATATTTACAAATGAATTTAAAAAAGAAACGCTGAATAATAAGTATTCAACCCCTTTGTTACGACAAGCCTAAATAAGTTCAGGAGAAAATGTGCTTAACATGTTACATAATAAGTTCCATGGACTCACTCTGTGTGCAATAATAGTGTTTAACATGATTTTGAATGACTACCTAATTTCTGCAAATCATAATGTTAGTAAGTTGTTCCTGTGTAATAATTGAAGTATAGAACTGTAATACCCCACATACTGGTAATTACCAATTACCATTCATCATGTGATCACTTTCAATCCACACCAGTGGCACCAATAAACCCATTTTGACACAGAGACAGGTTTCCTGCTGTATGGTTCCAACCTGCTGAATGGTTCCAACCTGCTGAATGGTTCCAACCTGCTGAATGGTTCCAACCTGCTGAATGGTTCCAACCTGCTGAATGGTTCCAACCTGCTGAATGGTTCCAACCTGCTATATGGTTCCAACCTGCTATATGGTTCCAACCTGCTGAATGGTTCCAACCTGCTGAATGGTTCCAACCTGCTGAATGGTTCCAACCTGCTGAATGGTTCCAACCTGCTGTATGGTTCCAACCTGCTGTATGGTTCCAACCTGTTGTATGGTTCCAACCTGTTGTATGGTTCCAACATGCTGTATGGTTCCAACATGCTGTATGGTTCCAACCTGCTGTATGGTTCCAACCTGCTGTATGGTTCCAACCTGTTGTATGGTTCCAACCTGTTGTATGGTTCCAACCTGTTGTATGGTTCCAACCTTCTGTATGGTTCCAACCTTCTGTATGGTTCCAACCTGCTGTATGGTTCCAACCTGCTGTATGGTTCCAACCTGCTGTATGATTCCAACCTGCTGTATGATTCCAACCTCCTGTATGGTTCCAACCTGCTGTATGATTCCAACCTCCTGTATGGTTCCAACCTGCTGTATGGTTCCAACCTTCTGTATGGTTCCAGTCTGCTGTATCGTTCCAACCTGCTGCATGTGCTGTATGGTTCCAACCTTCTGTATGGTTCCAACCTTCTGTATGGTTCCAACCTGCTGTATGGTTCCAGTCTGCTGTATGGTTCCAACCTGCTGTATCAAATCAAATGAAACATTATTTGTCACATGTGCGGAACAGGAAATGTTTACTTACAAGCCCTTAACCAACAATGCTTTAAGAAATTTTAAGAAAAGAAATACAAATAAGTGTTAAGTAAAAAATAGATAAGTAAACAACAAGGCCTCCTTCACTCAGGCTGCTAAACAAACCCTTGTAAAACTGACAACCCTACCTATCCTTGACTTCGGCAATGTCATTTACAAAATAGCCTCCAACACTCTACTCAGCAAATTGGATGTAGTCTATCACAGTGCCATCCGTTTTGTCACCAAAGCCCCATATACTACCCACCACTGCGACCTGTATTCTCTTGTTGGCTGACCCTCGCTACAAACCCACTGGCTCCAGGTCATCAAGTCTTTGCTAGGTAAAGTCCCATCTTATCTCAGCTCACTGGTCACCATAGCAACCCCCACCCGTAGCACACGCTCCAGCAGGTATATTTCACTGGTCATCCCCAAAGCCAACACCTCCTTCGGTCGCCTTTCCTTCCAGTTCTCTGCTGCCAATGACTGGAAGGAATTGCAAAAATCACTGAAGCTGGAGACTTATCTCCCTCTCTAACTTTAAACATCAGCTGTCAGAGCAGCTTACCGATCACTATACCTGTACACAGCCCATCTATAAATAGCACACCAAACTACCTCATCCCCATATTATTATTATTTTTTGTTGCTCTTTTGCACCCCAGTATCTCTATTTGCACATCATCATCTGCATGTCTATCACTCCAGTGTTAATTGCTAAATTGTAATTATTTCGCCACTACGGCCTATTTATTGCCTTACTCTCCAATCTTACTACATTTGCACACAATGTACATATACTTTTTCTATTGTGTTATTGACTGTACGTTTGTCTATCCCATGTCTAACTCTGTGTTGTTTTTGTCGCACTGCTTTGCTTTATCTTGGCCAGGTCTCAGTTGTAAATGAGAACTTGTTCTCAACTAGCCTACCTGGTTAAATAAAGGTGAAATAAAATAATAAAATAATAATACAAATGGAAAATAAAGGTAACAAATAATTAAACAGCAGCAGTAAAATAACAATAGCGAGGCTTTATAGAGGGGGTACCGGTACAGAGTCAATGTGGAGGCTATATACAGGGGGTACCGGTACAGAGTCAATGTGGAGACTATATACAGGGGGTACCGGTACAGAGTCAATGTGGAGGCTATATACAGGGGGTACTGGTACAGAGTCAATGTGGAGGCTATATACAGGGGGTACCGGTTACAGAGTCAAGTGGAGACTATATACAGGGGGTACTGGTACAGAGTCAATGTGGAGACTATATACAGGGGGTACCGGTACAGAGTCAATGTGGAGGCTATATACAGGGGTACTGGTACAGAGTCAATGTGGAGGCTATATACAGGGGGTACTGTACAGAGTCAATGTGGAGGCTATATACAGGGGGTACCGGTACAGAGTCAATGTGGAGGCTATATACAGGGGGTACTGGTACAGAGTTAATGTGGAGGCTATATACAGGGGGTACCCGGTACAGAGTCAATGTGGAGGCTATATACAGGGGGTACTGGTACAGAGTCAATGTGGAGGCTATACAGGGCACTGCACAGAGTCAATGTGAGACTATATACAGGGGGTACCGGTACAGAGTCAATGTGGAGGAGCTATATACAGGGGTACCGGTACAGAGTCAATGTGGAGACTATATACAGGGGGTACCAGTACAGAGTCAATGTGGAGGCTATATACAGGGGGTACCGGTACAGAGTTAATGTGGAGGCTATATACAGGGGGTACCGGTACAGAGTCAATGTGGAGGCTATATACAGGGGGTACCGGTACAGAGTCAATGTGGAGGCTTTATACAGGGGGTACCGGTACAGAGTCAATGTGGAGGCTATATACAGGGGGTACTGGTACAGAGTCAATGTGGAGACTATATACAGGGGGTACCGGTACAGAGTCAATGTGGAGGCTATATACAGGGGGTACCTGGTACAGAGTCAATGTGGAGACTATATACAGGGGGTACCGGTACAGAGTCACTGTGGAGACTATATACAGGTACCGGAACAGAGTCAATGTGGAGGCTATATACAGGGGGCACCTGGTACAGAGTCAATGTGGAGACTATATGCAGGGGGTACCGGTACAGAGTCAATGTGGAGTCTATATACAGGGGGTACCAGTACAGAGTCAATGTGGAGGCTTTATACAGGGGGTACCGGTACAGAGTCAATGTGGAGACTATATACAGGAGGTACCGGTACAGAGTCAATGTGGAGGCTATATACAGGGGGTACCTGGTACAGAGTCAATGTGGAGACTATATACAGGGGGTACCGGTACAGAGTCAATGTGGAGACTATATACAGGGGGTACCGGAACAGAGTCAATGTGGAGGCTATATACAGGGGGTACCTGGTACAGAGTCAATGTGGAGACTATATACAGGGGGTACCGGTACAGAGTCAATGTGGAGTCTATATACAGGGGGTACCAGTACAGAGTCAATGTGGAGGCTTTATACAGGGGGTACCGGTACAGAGTCAATGTGGAGACTATATACAGGGGGTACCGGTACAGAGTCAATGTGGAGGCTATATACAGGAGGTACCGGTACAGAGTCAATGTGGAGTCTATATACAGGAGGTACCGGTACAGAGTCAATGTGGAGACTATATACAGGGGGTACTGGTACAGAGTCAATGTGGAGGCTATATACAGAGGGTACCGGTACAGAGTCAATGTGGAGGCTATATACAGGGGGTACCGGTACAGAGTCAATGTGGAGTCTATATACAGGGGGTACCGGTACAGAGTCAATGTGGAGACTATATACAGGGGGTACCGGTACAGAGTCAATGTGGAGACTATATACAGGGGGTACCGGTACAGAGTCAATGTGGAGGCTATATACAGGGGGTACCGGTACAGAGTCAATGTGGAGGCTTGAGGGGGTACCGGTACAGAGTCAATGTGGAGGCTATATACAGGGGTACTGGTACAGAGAGTTAATGTGGAGGCTATATACAGGGGGTACCGGTACAGAGTCAATGTGGAGGCTATATACAGGGGTACTGGTACAGAGTCAATGTGGAGCTATATTACAGGGGTACCGGTACAGAGTCAATGTGAGACTATATACAGGGGTACCGGTACAGAGTCAATGTGGAGGCTATACAGGGGGGTACCGGTACAGAGTCAATGTGGAGACTATATACAGGGGGTACCAGTACAGAGTCAATGTGGAGGGGCTATATACAGGGGTACCGGTACAGAGTTAATGTGGAGGCTATATACAGGGGGTACCGGTACAGAGTCAATGTGGAGGCTATATACAGGGGGTACCGGTACAGAGTCAATGTGGAGGCTTTATACAGGGGGTACCGGTACAGAGTCAATGTGGAGGCTATATACAGGGGGTACTGGTACAGAGTCAATGTGGAGACTATATACAGGGGGTACCGGTACAGAGTCAATGTGGAGGCTATATACAGGGGGTACCTGGTACAGAGTCAATGTGGAGACTATATACAGGGGGTACCGGTACAGAGTCAATGTGGAGACTATATACAGGGGGTACCGGAACAGAGTCAATGTGGAGGCTATATACAGGGGGTACCTGGTACAGAGTCAATGTGGAGACTATATACAGGGGGTACCGGTACAGAGTCAATGTGGAGTCTATATACAGGGGGTACCAGTACAGAGTCAATGTGGAGGCTTTATACAGGGGGTACCGGTACAGAGTCAATGTGGAGACTATATACAGGAGGTACCGGTACAGAGTCAATGTGGAGGCTATATACAGGGGGTACCTGGTACAGAGTCAATGTGGAGACTATATACAGGGGGTACCGGTACAGAGTCAATGTGGAGACTATATACAGGGGGTAAAACGGAACAGAGTCAATGTGGAGGCTATATACAGGGGGTACCTGGTACAGAGTCAATGTGGAGACTATATACAGGGGGTACCGGTACAGAGTCAATGTGGAGTCTATATACAGGGGGTACCAGTACAGAGTCAATGTGGAGGCTTTATACAGGGGGTACCGGTACAGAGTCAATGTGGAGACTATATACAGGGGGTACCGGTACAGAGTCAATGTGGAGGCTATATACAG
>NW_027034471.1:0-8089 GCF_034236695.1 Oncorhynchus nerka | reverse complement strand
ACAACATCAGTACAAACATCCTTTAACATCAACATCACACAACACAACATCAGTACAACATCAATACAACATCAATACAACATCAACATCAACAACATCAATGAACATCAGTACAACATCAACACAACATCAATACAACATCAATACAACATTAATACAACATCAATACAAATAACATCAATACAACATCAACACAACATCAATACAACGTCAACATCAATACAACAACGTCAATACAACATCAATAAAACATTAATACAACATCAACACAACATCAACATCATCAATACAACATCAACACAACATCAACACAACATCAATACAACATCAACACAACATCAACATAACATCAATACAACATCAACATCACAACATCAACACAACATCAATACAACATCAGTTACCGCGACACAACACAATAATACAACATCAACAATCAACACAACATCAATACAACATCAATACAGCACAACATCAGTACAACATCAACACAATATCAACATCACCAACACAACATCAGTACAACATCATCAGCACAACATCAATACAACATCAACACAACATCAACACAACATCAGTACACCAACATCAATACAACATCAATACAGCACATCAAATATCAATACAACATCAATACAACATCAACATCAATACAACATCAATACATCACAACATTAACAACATCAACACAACATCAATACAACATCCATACCAATATCACATGCATCAACACAACATCAACACAACATCAATACAACATCAACATCAACACAACATCAATACAAATATCAACACTAACAACATCAACATCAACACAACATCAATACAACATCAATACAACGCAACATCAACACAACATCAACACAACATCAATACAACATCAACATCAACACAACATCAATACAACATCAATACAACGCAACATCAATACAACATCAACACAACATCAATACAACATCAATACCCAACAACATCAATACAACATCAATACAACATCAATAATAACAAACACAACATCAATACAACATCAACACAACATCAATTCAACACAATCAACACAACATCAATACAACGCATCAATACAGCACAACATCAACACAACATCAATGAACATCAATACAACATCAATACAACATCAATACAACATCAATAACATCAACATCAACACAACATCAATACAACATCAATACAACGCGAACATCAATACAACATCAACACAACATCAATACAACATCAACATCAACAAACATCAATAACATCAATCAACTTTAACATCAATACAACATCAACACAACATCAATGCAACATCAATACACAAACATCAACACAACATCAATACAAACATCAATAAACATCAATTACAATATCAATACTCAACATCACAACATCAATACAACATCATTAATATAATATTGTTATACATTACAACATCAGCACAACATCAATACAACATCAATACAACATCAATACCATCATTAACATCAACATCAACACAACATCAATACAACATCAATACAACATCAATACAACATCAACACAACATCAATACAACATCAACACAACATCAATACAACATCAACATCACACAACATCAACACAACATCAATACAACATCAACACAACATCAATACAACATCAACACAACATCAATACAACATCAACACAACATCAATACAACATCAACACAACATCAATACAACATCAACATCACACAACATCAACACAACATCAACACAACATCAACACAACATCAATACAACATCAACACAACATCAATACAACATCAATACAGCACAACATCAACACAACATCAATACAACATCAATACAACATCAATACAACATCAACACAACATCAATACAACATCAATACAACATCAACACAACATCAATACAACATCAACACAACATCAATACAACATCAACACAACATCAATACAACATCAACATCACACAACATCAATACAACATCAATACAACATCAACACAACATCAATACAACATCAATACAGCACAACATCAACACAACATCAACACAACATGAATTGAGCTAGCAGCATACTCACCCTGTACACTCACTGATGGCTTGCCTCTGAAGCTGCACAGGGTTGGTCCTGGATGGGAGACCAGGATGCTGCTGAAGTGGTGTTGGAGGCCAGTAGGAGGCACTCTTTCCCTGATCTAAAAATATCCCAATGCCCCAGGGCAGTGATTGTGACACTAAGGTGCCGTGCCTTCTGATGACAGCAATGGTGTCCTGACTCTCTGAGGTCATTACAGATCCATGTAGCACTAAGAGTAGGGGGTGTTAACTCCTGGTGTCCTGACTCTCTGAGGTCATATTACAGATCCCATAGCACTGGGCAGCAGGGGTGTTAACCCTGGTGTCCTTGGCTGGCTGTAGTCCCAATCTGGCCTCAAACCATCACGGTCACCTAATAATCCCCTAGCTAATGGGCTCGCGAATCTCTCTCCTCTCCCTGTAACTATTCCCCAGGTCCTTGCTGTAAATGAACGTGTTTTCAGTCAACTACCTGCAAAATAACAAATAAATACAAAACAATGTCAGTTAAACACTTTCTCAACATCATGCCCATAACTACTAGATGAAATGGAAAAAATATCCTGTTTATATTCGTGACTAGGACTGTGTTTGAGGTCACAGAGAGTCTGTCATCCATCTGTTAGTAACAACTAAAAATGGTGGAACGTTCGCTTGAGGGACAGGCACATTTCTTGAAAACATCACCACAGAGAAACCCATCCAAATGGCACACAAACCCTCACATCCAAACCAACACTATCATAAAGCTATGAGACAATTAGAGCTGTGTGTTTTAGGTATGGTGCCATAATGCCAGAGGGACCAGGGCTAATCCCAGACTCCCAGGAAGGCTGCTGGTCAGTGCTTGTCTCAGTATGGGCGACCCACCATAGAACTGCCCTCCAATCCGGCCAGTTTTCACTCCCAGCGTTCCTGAGAGGCAGGGACCTCGTGCTCAGAACAGCAGGCTGTGTGTGTGGCGTGCATGAATGTAGTACTCAGACAGCTGTCAGACATAAACAAACAAATGGAATCCTCCAGCTGTGCTGCTGTTCCAATGCCTGCCTTTTACCTCGAGACACTATCATTCACATTATAAACTGGAGTGGTTCGAGCCCTGAATGCTGATTGGCTGACAGCCGTGGTATATTAGATCATATACGACGGGTAAAAACGGTATAACAAAACATGTATTTTATACAGCTCTAATTCTGTGGTAAAACCAGTTATAATAGCAATAAGGCACCTCGGGGGGTTTGTTGTATACGGCCAATATACCACGGCCAATATACCACGGCCAATATACCACGGCTAATATACCACGGCTAAGGGCTGTATGCAGACACTCTATACTGGCCATATACCAAACCCTCTCAGGTCTTATTGATGAAATTATACATACACACTGGATACTATATGAAATTATACTATAATCACACTGGATACTATAATCACAGTAATACATACTGGATAATACACACTGGATAATAATCACAGTAATACATACTGGATACTATAATCACAGTAATACATACTGGATACTATAATCACAGTAATACACACATACTGGATACTATAATCACAGTAATACATACACTATAATCACAGGGACACTACACAGTAATACATACTGGATACTATAATCACAGTAATACACTGGATACTATAATCACAGTAATACACACTGGATACTATAATCACAGTAATACACACATACTATAATCACAGATACTATAATCACAGGATAATCACACACACATACTGGATACTATAATCACAGTAATACATACCTGATACTATAATCACAGTAATACATACTGGATACTATAATCACAGTAATACACACTGGAAACTATAATCACAATAATACATACTGGATACTATAATCACAGTAATACATACACAAATACTATAATCACAGTAATACATACTGGATACTATAATCACAGTAATACACACTGGATACTATAATCACAGTAATACACACTGAACTACTATAATCACAGTAATACACACTGGATACTATAATCACAGTAATACATACTGGATACTATAATCACAGTAATACACACGGACTATAATCACAGTAATACACACTAGGATACTATAATCACAGTAATACACACATACTGGATACTATAATCACAGTAATACACTGTACTGGATACTATAATCACAGTAATACATACCTGATACTATAATCACAGTAATACATACTGGATACTATAATCACAGTAATACACACTGGATACTATAATCACAGTAATACACACTGGATACTATAATCACAGTAATACACACTGGATACTATAATCACAGAAAATACATACTGGATACTATAATCACAGGAAATACATATTGGATACTATAATCACAGTAATACACACATACTGGATACTATAATCACAGTAATACATACCTGATACTATAATCACAGTAATACATACTGGATACTATAATCACAGTAATACATACTGGATACTATAATCACAGTAATACACACTGGATACTATAATCACAGTAATACAGGATATAAAAATCTTGATAATACATACTGGATACTATAATCACAGTAATACACACTGGATACTATAATCACAGTAATACACACTTACTGGATACTATAATCACAGTAATACACACTGGATACTATAATCACAGTAATACACACTGGATCTATAATCACAGTAATACACACTTACTGGATACTATAATCACAGTAATACACACTGGATACTATAATCACAGTAATACACACTGGATACTATAATTTACATTTACATTTAAGTAATTTAGTGACGCCTTATCCAGAGCGACTTACAAATTAGTCGTTCACCTTAAGACATCAGTGGAACAGCCACTTTACAATAGTGCATCTAAATCTTTTAAGGGGGGTGAGAAGGATTACTTTATCTATCCTAGGTATTCCTTAAAGAGGAATACCTAGGTACTATAATCTGATACTATAATCACAGTAATACACACATACTGGATACTATAATCACAGTAAATACATATTATATTTTTATAATCACAGTAATACATACTGGATAATTATAATCACAGTAATACACACTGGATACTGTACCACAGTAATACATACTGGATACTATAATCACAGGAACACACACTGGATACTATAATCACAGTAATACACACTGGATAGTATAATCACAGTAATACACACATACTGGATACTATAATCACAGTAATACACACTGGATACTATAATCACAGTAATACACACTGGATAGTATAATCACCAGTAATACACACTGGATACTATAATCACAGTAATACACACATACTGGATATAATCACAGTAATACACACTTACTGGATACTATAACCACAGTAATACACACTGGATACTATAATAATAGTAATACACACATATTGGATACTATAATCACAGTAATACATACTGGATACTATAATCACAGTAATACATACTGGTACTATAATCACAGTAATACACACTGGATACTATAATCACAGTAATACACACTGGATAGTATAATCACAGTAATACACACTGGATAGTATAATCACAGTAATACACACATACCGGATACTATAATCACAGTAATACACACTGGATACTATAATCACAGTAATACACACGGATACTATAATCACAGTAATACACACTGATTACTCATAACTCAGTAATACATACAGATCTTTAATCAGTAATACACACTGGATACTATAATCACAGTAATACACACTGGATACTATAATCACAGTAATACATACTGGATACTATAATCACAGTAATACATACAATAATAGACCACAGTAATATACTGGATACTATAATCACAGAAATACACACTGGATACTTATAATCACAGAAATACAATAGGATACTAACCACAGAAATACACACTGGAAACTACCTAATCACAGATATACACGCACACTGGATACTATAATCACAGTAATACATACTGGATACTATAATCACAGTAATACACACTGGATACTATAATCACAGATATACACACACACACTGGATACTATAATCACAGTAATACATACTGGATACTATAATCACAGTAATACACACTGGATACTATAATCACAGAAATACACACTGGATACTATAATCACAGAAATACACACTGGATACTATAACCACAGAAATACACACTGGATACTATAATCACAGTAATACACACTGGATACTATAATCACAGAAATACACACTGGAAACTATAATCACAGTAATACATGCTCGGATACTATAATCACAGTAATACACACTGGAAACTATAATCACAGTAATACATACTGGATACTATAATCACAGTAAT
Organism: Oncorhynchus nerka; assembly: GCF_034236695.1. Lineage (NCBI taxonomy): Eukaryota > Metazoa > Chordata > Actinopteri > Salmoniformes > Salmonidae > Oncorhynchus > Oncorhynchus nerka. The sequence goes on along the minus strand of NW_027034471.1, from coordinate 1,727 downwards.
ACACACACTGGATACTATAATCACAGTAATACACACTGGATACTATAATCACAGTAATACACACTGATACTATAATCACAGTAATACACACTGGATACTATAATCACAGTAATACACACTGATACTATAATCACAGTAATACACACCGGAAACTATAATCACAGTAATACATACCGGATACTATAATCACAGTAATACATACTGGAAACTATAATCACAGTAATACAATACTGTGGATACTATAATCAGCAGTAATACATACTGGATACTATAATCACAGTAATACACACTGGATAGTATAATCACAGTAATACATACTGGATACTTATAATCAAGCAGTAATACACACTTACTGGATACTATAATCACAGTAATACACACATACTAATAGTAATACACAATATACGGGATACTATAATCACAGTAATACATACCTGATACTATAATCACAGTAATACACACTGGATACCATAATCACAGTAATACACACTGGATACCTAATCACAGTAATACATACCGTAATAATCACAGTAATACACACTGGATACTATAATCACAGTAATACACACTGATACTATAATCACAGTATTACTGATACTATAATCACAGTACAAACACACTGGATACTATAATCACAGTAATACATACTGGATACTATAATCATAGTAATACACACATACTGGATACTATAATCACAGTAATACATGTCATCTGGAAACTATAATCACAATAATACATACTGGATACTATAATCACAGTAATACATACTGGATACTATAATCACAGTAATACATACTGGATACTATAATCACAGAAATACACACTGGATACTATAATCACAGTAATACACACTGGATACTATAATCACAGTAATAAATACTGGATACTATAATCACAGTAATACACACTGGATACTATAATCACAGTAATACATACTGGATACTATAATCACAGTAATACACACTGGATACTATAATCACAGTAATAAATACTGGATACTATAACCACAGTAATAAATACTGGATACTATAATCACAGTAATACACACTGGATACTATAACCACAGTAATACACACTGGATACTATAATCACAGTAATACACACATACTGGATACTATAATCACAGTAATACACACTGGATACTATAATCACAGTAATACACACTGGATACTATAATCACAGTAATACATACTGGATACTATAACCACAGTAATAAATACTGGATACTATAATCACAGTAATACACACTGGATACTATAATCACAGTAATACATACTGGATACTATAATCACAGTAATACACACATACTGGATACTATAATCACAGTAATACACACTGGATACTATAATCACAGTAATACATACTGGATACTATAATCACAGTAATACATACTGGATACTATAATCACAGAAATACACACTGGATACTATAATCACAGTAATACACACTGGATACTATAATCACAGTAATAAATACTGGATACTATAATCACAGTAATACACACTGGATACTATAATCACAGTAATACATACTGGATACTATAATCACAGTAATACACACTGGATACTATAATCACAGTAATACATACTGGATACTATAATCACAGTAATACATACTGGATACTATAATCACAGTAATACACACTGGATACTATAACCACAGTAATACACACTGGATACTATAATCACAGAAATACATACTGGATACCATAATCACAGTAATACACA
>NW_027034470.1:0-8086 GCF_034236695.1 Oncorhynchus nerka | reverse complement strand
AGTGATGTATGGGTCTGATACAGTATCCCAGTGATGTATGGGTCTGATACAGTATCCCAGTGATGTATGGGTCTGATACAGTATCCCAGTGATGTATGGGTCTGATATAGTATTACAGTGATGTATGGGTCTGATACAGTATCCCAGTGATGTATGGGTCTGATAGAGTATCACAGTGATGTATGGGTCTGATACAGTGATGTATGGGTCTGATACAGTATTACAGTGATATATGGGTCTGATACAGTATCCCAGTGATGTATGGGTCTGATACAGTATCCCAGTGATGTATGGGTCTGATACAGTATCCAAGTGATGTATGGGTCTGATACAGTATTACAGTGATGTATGGGTCTGATACAGTGATGTATGGGTCTGATACAGTATCCCAGTGATGTATGGGTCTGATACAGTGATGTATGGGTCTGATACAGTATCCCAGTGATGTATGGGTCTGATACAGTGATGTATGGGTCTGATACAGTATTACAGTGATTTATGGGTCTGATACAGTATCCCAGTGATGTATGGGTCTGAAACAGTATCCCAGTGATGTATGGGTCTGATACAGTATCCCAGTGATGTATGGGTCTGATACAGTATTACAGTGATGTATGGGTCTGATACAGTATCCCAGTGATGTATGGGTCTGATACAGTATCCCAGTGATGTATGGGTCTGATACAGTGATGTATGGGTCTGATACAGTATTACAGTGATATATGGGTCTGATGCAGTATCCCAGTGATGTATGGGTCTGATACAGTATCCCAGTGATGTATGGGTCTGATATAGTATCCCAGTGATGTATGGGTCTGATACAGTATTACAGTGATGTATGGGTCTGATATAGTGATGTATGGGACTGATACAGTGATGTATGGGTCTGATACAGTATCCCAGTGATGTATGGGTCTGATACAGTATTACAGTGATGTATGGGTCTGATATAGTATCCCAGTGATGTATGGGTCTGATACAGTATCCCAGTGATGTATGGGTCTGATCACAGTGATGTATGGGTCTGATACAGTATCCCAGTGATGTATGGGTCTGATGCAGTATCCCAGTGATGTATGGGTCTGATACAGTATCCCAGTGATGTATGGGTCTGATACAGTATCCCAGTGATGTATGGGTCTGATACAGTATCCCAGTGATGTATGGGTCTGATACAGTATTACAGTGATGTATGGGTCTGATATAGTATCCCAGTGATGTATGGCTCTGATACAGTATCCCAGTGATGTATGGGTCTGATATAGTATTACAGTGATGTATGGGTCTGATATAGTATCCCAGTGATGTATGGGTCTGATAGAGTATTACAGTGATGTATGGGTCTGATACAGTATCCCAGTGATGTATGGGTCTGATAGAGTATTACAGTGATGTATGGGTCTGATACAGTATCCCAGTGATGTATGGGTCTGATACAGTATTTTCAGTAGATGTATGGGTCTGATACAGTATTTCAGTGGATGTATGGGTCTGATAGAGTTTTACAGTGATGTATGGGTCTGATACAGTATCCCAGTGATGTATGGGTCTGATACAGTATCCCAGTGATGTATGGGTCTGATAGAGTATTACAGTGATGTATGGGTCTGATACAGTATCCCAGTGATGTATGGGTCTGATACAGTATTACAGTGATGTATGGGTCTGATACAGTGATGTGTGGGTCTGATACAGTATCCCAGTGATGTATGGGTCTGATACAGTATCCCAGTGATGTATGGGTCTGATACAGTATCCCAGTGATGTATGGGTCTGATACAGTATCCCAGTGATGTATGGGTCTGATACAGTATCCCAGTGATGTATGGGTCTGATACAGTATCCCAGTGATGTATGGGTCTGATATAGTATTACAGTGATGTATGGGTCTGATACAGTATCCCAGTGATGTATGGGTCTGATAGAGTATCACAGTGATGTATGGGTCTGATACAGTGATGTATGGGTCTGATATAGTATTACAGTGATGTATGGGTCTGATACAGTATCCCAGTGATGTATGGGTCTGATAGAGTATCCCAGTGATGTATGGGTCTGATAGAGTATCACAGTGATGTATGGGTCTGATACAGTGATGTATGGGTCTGATATAGTATTACAGTGATGTATGGGTCTGATACAGTATCCCAGTGATGTATGGGTCTGATAGAGTATCCCAGTGATGTATGGGTCTGATACAGTATCCCAGTGATGTATGGGTCTGATACAGTATCCCAGTGATGTATGGGTCTGATACAGTATCCCAGTGATGTATGGGTCTGATACAGTATCCCAGTGATGTATGGGTCTGATATAGTATCCCAGTGATGTATGGGTCTGATAGAGTATTACAGTGATGTATGGGTCTGATACAGTATCCCAGTGATGTATGGGTCTGATAGAGTATTACAGTGATGTATGGGTCTGATATAGTATCCCAGTGATGTATGGGTCTGATACAGTATCCCAGTGATGTATGGGTCTGATATAGTATCCCAGTGATGTATGGGTCTGATAGAGTATTACAGTGATGTATGGGTCTGATACAGTATCCCAGTGATGTATGGGTCTGATAGAGTATTACAGTGATGTATGGGTCTGATACAGTATCCCAGTGATGTATGGGTCTGATACAGTATTTCAGTAGATGTATGGGTCTGATACAGTATTTCAGTGGATGTATGGGTCTGATAGAGTTTTACAGTGATGTATGGGTCTGATACAGTATCCCAGTGATGTATGGGTCTGATACAGTATCCCAGTGATGTATGGGTCTGATAGAGTATTACAGTGATGTATGGGTCTGATACAGTATCCCAGTGATGTATGGGTCTGATACAGTATTACAGTGATGTATGGGTCTGATACAGTGATGTGTGGGTCTGATACAGTATCCCAGTGATGTATGGGTCTGATACAGTATCCCAGTGATGTATGGGTCTGATACAGTATCCCAGTGATGTATGGGTCTGATAGAGTATCCCAGTGATGTATGGGTCTGATACAGTATCCCAGTGATGTATGGGTCTGATACAGTATCCCAGTGATGTATGGGTCTGATACAGTATCCCAGTGATGTATGGGTCTGATACAGTATCCCAGTGATGTATGGGTCTGATACAGTATCCCAGTGATGTATGGGTCTGATACAGTATCCCAGTGATGTATGGGTCTGATACAGTATCCCAGTGATGTATGGGTCTGATATAGTATTACAGTGATGTATGGGTCTGATACAGTATCCCAGTGATGTATGGGTCTGATAGAGTATCACAGTGATGTATGGGTCTGATACAGTATCCCAGTGATGTATGGGTCTGATACAGTGATGTATGGGTCTGATACAGTATTACAGTGATATATGGGTCTGATACAGTATCCCAGTGATGTATGGGTCTGATACAGTATCCCAGTGATGTATGGGTCTGATACAGTATCCAAGTGATGTATGGGTCTGATACAGTATTACAGTGATGTATGGGTCTGATACAGTGATGTATGGGTCTGATACAGTATCCCAGTGATGTATGGGTCTGATACAGTGATGTATGGGTCTGATACAGTATCCCAGTGATGTATGGGTCTGATACAGTGATGTATGGGTCTGATACAGTGATGTATGGGTCTGATACAGTATCCCAGTGATGTATGGGTCTGATACAGTGATGTATGGGTCTGATACAGTATTACAGTGATTTATGGGTCTGATACAGTATCCCAGTGATGTATGGGTCTGAAACAGTATCCCAGTGATGTATGGGTCTGATACAGTATCCCAGTGATGTATGGGTCTGATACAGTATTACAGTGATGTATGGGTCTGATACAGTATCCCAGTGATGTATGGGTCTGATACAGTATCCCAGTGATGTATGGGTCTGATACAGTGATGTATGGGTCTGATACAGTATTACAGTGATATATGGGTCTGATGCAGTATCCCAGTGATGTATGGGTCTGATACAGTATCCCAGTGATGTATGGGTCTGATATAGTATCCCAGTGATGTATGGGTCTGATACAGTATTACAGTGATGTATGGGTCTGATATAGTGATGTATGGGACTGATACAGTGATGTATGGGTCTGATACAGTATCCCAGTGATGTATGGGTCTGATACAGTATTACAGTGATGTATGGGTCTGATATAGTATCGCAGTGATGTATGGGGCATTATCCCAGTGATGTATGGGTCTGATGCAGTATTACAGTGATGTATGGGTCTGATAGTATCCCAGTGATGTGTAAACTGATACACGTGTCAGTGATGTATGGGTCTGATATAGTATTGCAATGATGTATGGGTCTGATATAGTATCCCAGTGATGTATGGGTCTGATAGAGTATCAGTGATGTATGGGTCTGATACAGTATCCCAGTGATGTACTGATAGAGTATTACAGTGATGTATTCTGACAGTATCAGTGATATGGGTCTGATTGCAGTATTTCCCGGTAGATGTATGGGTCTGATACAGTTTTCAGTGATGTATGAGTCTGATATGGTTTTACAGTGATGTATGGGTCTGATACAGTATCCCAGTGATGTATGGGTCTGATACCGTATCCCAGTGATGTATGGGTCTGATAGAGTATTACAGTGATGTATGGGTCTGATACAGTATCAGTGATGTATGGGTCTGATACAGTATTACAGTGATGTATGGGTCACCGATACATTGATGTGATGGGTCTGATACAGTATTACAGTGATGTATGGGTCTGATACAATCTGAGTGATGTATGGGTCTGATACAGTATCCCAGTGATGTATGGGTCTGATACAGTATCCCAGTGATGTATGGGTCTGATACATTATCCCAGTGATGTATGGTCTGATACAGTATCCCGTGTGATGTCTGATGGGTCTGATATAGTATCCCAGTGATGTATGGGTCTGATATGAAATTTACAGTTGATCCGCCATATTTTTGACAAGTATCCCCAGTGATGGGTCTGATAATATTACAGTGATGTATATCCCAGTGATGTATGGGTCCTGATAGATGTCACAGTAGATGTATGGGTCTGATACAGTGATTTCCATGGATGTCTGATATAGTATTACAGTGATGTATGGGTCTGATACAGTATCCCAGTGATGTGTGGGTCCTGATAGAGTATCCCAGTGATGTATGGGTCTGATAAGTATCACAGTGATGTATGGGTCTGATACACCCATTGATGTATGGGTCTGATATAGTATTACAGTGATGTATGGGTCTGATGCAGTATCCCAGTGATGTATGGATTGATATCCAGTGATGTATGGGTCCGTTATATCACAGTGATGTATGGGTCAGTGATGTATGGGTCTGATACAGTATCCCAGTGATGTATGGGTCTGATACAGTATCCCAGTGATGTATGGGTCTGATGTATCCCAGTGATGATGTATGGGTCTGATACAGTATCCCAGTGATGTATGGGTCTGATACGGTATCCCAGTGATGTATGGGTCTGATACAGTATCCCAGTGATGTGGTCTGATACAGTATCCCAGTGATGTATGGGTCTGATATAGTATTACAGTGATGTATGGGTCTGATACAGTATCCCAGTGATGTATGGGTCTGATAGAGTATGCAGTGATGTATGGGTCTGATACAGTGATGTATGGGTCTGATATAGTATTACAGTGATGTATGGGTCTGATACAGTATCCCATGGTAATTGTAAGATTCTGATAAGTATCCCAGTGATGTATGGGTCTGATAAGTATCACAGTGATGTATGGGTCTGATACAGTGATGTATGGGTCTGATATAGTATTACAGTGATGTATGGGTCTGATACAGTATCCCAGTGATGTATGGGTCTGATAGAGTATCCCAGTGATGTATGGGTCTGATACAGTATCCCAGTGATGTATGGGTCTGATACAGTATCCCAGTGATGTATGGGTCTGATACGGTATCCCGGTGATGTATGGGTCTGATACGGTATCCCGGTGATGTATGGGTCTGATACGGTATCCCGGTGATGTATGGGTCTGATATAGTATTACAGTGATGTATGGGTCTGATACAGTATCCAGTGATGTATGGGTCTGATAGAAATATCACGGTGATGTATGGGTCTGATACAGTGATGTATGGGTCTGATATGTATTACGGTGATGTATGGGTCTGATACAGTATCCCAGTGATGTATGGGTCTGATAGAGTATCCCAGTGATGTATGGGTCTGATAGAGTATCACAGTGATGTATGGGTCTGATACAGTGATGTATGGGTCTGATATATTATTACAGTGATGTATGGGTCTGATACAGTATCCCAGTGATGTATGGGTCTGATAAGTATCCCAGTGATGTATGGGTCTGATACAGTATCCCAGTGATGTATGGGTCTGATACAGTATCCCAGTGATCATATGGTGTACAGTATCCCAGTGATGTATAGGTCTGATACATAGTCCCAGTGATGTATGGGTCTGATACAGTATCCCGGTGATGTATGGGTCTGATAGTATCCCGGTGATGTATGGGTCTGATAAGTATTACAGTGATGTATGGGTCTGATAACAGTATCCCAGTGATGTATGGATAGGTCGATAGAGTATCAGTGATGTATGGGTCTGATATAGTATCCCAAGTGATGTATGATAAAATATCATACAGTATCCCAGTGATGTATGGGTCTGATATAGTATCCCAGTGATGTATGGGTCTGATACAGTATCAGTATTATGGGTCGTCGTGATGTATGGGTCTGATACAGTATCCCAGTGATGTATGGGTCTGATACAGTATCAGTGATGTATTACGTATCCCAGTGATGTATGGGTCTGGTACGGTATCCCAGTGATGTATGGGTCTGATACAGTATTTCATGATGTATGGGTCTGAAAACCCTACAGTATTTCAGTGATGTATGGGTCTGATACAGTGATATGGGTCTGATAGCAATGTTACATTGATCCTGTGGGTCTGATACAATACTTGGCTGATGTAATGAGTCTGATGAGGTATCGACGATCTATCAGTTAATCAAATTATCAGTGATACGCCTGGAACAATTAGTAATTAATATGGGTCTGATACTAGTATTATTAGTATGGGTCGACTAAATATCAGCTGATATATGGGTCTGATACAGTATCCCAGTGATGTATGGGTCTGATACGTATCCCAGTGATGTATGGGTCTGATACAGTATCCCAGTGATGTATGGGTCTGATACAGTATCCCAGTGATGTATGGGTCTGATACAGTATCCCAGTGATGTATGGGTCTGATACAGTATCCCAGTGATGTATGGGTCTGATATAGTATTACAGTGATGTATGGGTCTGATACAGTATCCCAGTGATGTATGGGTCTGATAGAGTATCACAGTGATGTATGGGTCTGATACAGTGATGTATGGGTCTGATATAGTATTACAGTGATGTATGGGTCTGATACAGTATCCCAGTGATGTATGGGTCTGATAGAGTATCCCAGTGATGTATGGGTCTGATAGAGTATCACAGTGATGTATGGGTCTGATACAGTGATGTATGGGTCTGATATAGTATTACAGTGATGTATGGGTCTGATACAGTATCCCAGTGATGTATGGGTCTGATACAGTATCCCAGTGATGTATGGGTCTGATACAGTATCCCAGTGATGTATGGGTCTGATACAGTATCCCAGTGATGTATGGGTCTGATACAGTATCCCAGTGATGTATGGGTCTGATACAGTATCCCAGTGATGTATGGGTCTGATACAGTATCCCAGTGATGTATGGGTCTGATACAGTATCCCAGTGATGTATGGGTCTGATACAGTATCCCAGTGATGTATGGGTCTGATACAGTATCCCAGTGATGTATGGGTCTGATACAGTATCACAGTGATGTATGGGTCTGATACAGTATTTCATTGCGGTTGGCTGAAGAGCATCTGTGTGTGTGTGTCTGTATCTGTGTGTGTGTTCTTGCATGTATCTATGTGTGTGTTTGTGTGTGTGTGTGTATCTGTGCCTGTGTCTGTTTGTGTGTGTGTGTGTGTGTGTCCGTGCCTGTATCGGTGTGTGTGTCCGTGCCTGTATCTGTGTGTGTGTGGCTTCTCCTTTCCTCAACTCAGCCTCCGTT
>NW_027034469.1:0-8086 GCF_034236695.1 Oncorhynchus nerka | reverse complement strand
AGAGGAGTGTAGAGAGTGTAGGGAGGGTGAGAGGTGTATGAGAGAGGAGGGTGAGAGAGGTGTATAGAGAGGAGGAGGAGGTAGCGAGGTGTATAGAGGTGTATAGAGAGGAGGTAGAGGTGTATGAAGGAGTTGTAGAGAGAGGAGGAGGTAGAGGTGTATAGAGAGGGAGGGGAGTAGAGAGGTGTATAGAGAGGAGGAGGTAGAGGTGTATAGAGGAGGAGGTAGAGCGAGGTAAGAAGAGAGGTGTATAGAGAGGAGGAGGTAGAGGAGAGGTAGAAGGTGTATAGAGAGGAGGAGGTAAGAGGTGTATAGAGAGGAGGAGGTAGAGAGGTGTATAGAAGGTGTATAGAGAGGAGGAGGTAGAGGGTGTATAGAGGAGGAGGTAGAGAGAGGTAAGAAGAGAGGTGTATGAGAGAGGAGGAGGTAGAGGAGGAGGTAGAGAGGTGTATAAGAGAGGGAAGGTGAGAGGAGAGAGGTAGAGAGAGGAGGAGGTGAGGGAGTGTGTAGGGGAGGAGGTAGAGAGGTGTATAGAGAGAGGAGGAGTAGAGAGGTGTATAGAGAGAGGAGGAGAGAGTGAAGAAGGTGTATAGAGAGGGAGGAGTTAGAGAGGTGTATAGAGAGGTAGAGAGGTGTAGGGAGGAGAGAAGATTAGTGTAGAGAAGGAGAGAGGTGGAGAGAGGAGGAGGTAGAGGAGAGGTGTGTAGAGAGGAGGAGGTAGAGAGAGGGTGTATAGAGAGGAGAGTAGAGAGGTGTAGAGAGAGGAGGAGGTAGAGAGGTAGAGAGGAGGATAGAGAGAGGAGGAGGTAGAGAGAGGTGTATAGAGAGGTGAGAGAGAGGGAGGAGGAGTGTAGAGAGAGAGGAGGTAGAGAGGTGAGAGAGAGGTAGAGAGAGGTGTAGTAGAGAGGAGGAGGTAGAGAGAGGTGTAGAGAGGAGGAGGTAGAGAGAGGTGTATGGAGAGAGAGGAGGAGGTAGAGAGGTGTATAGAGAGAGGAGGAGGTAGAGAGAGGGGTGTATAGAGAGGAGGAGGTAGAGAGAGGTGTATAGAGAGGAGGAGAGAGGTGTATAGAGAGGAGAAGAGGTGTATAGAGAGAGGGAGGAGGTAGAGAGAGGTGTATAGAGAGAGAGAGGTGAGGTAGAGAGAGGTGTATGGAGAGAGGTGTATAGGAGAGAGGAGGAGGTAGAGAGAGGTGTATAGAGAGAGAGAGGTAGAGGTATAGGAGGAGGAGGTAGAGGAGGTATAGAGAGGAGGGTAGAGAGAGTGGTATAGAGAGAGGAGGTAGAGAGAGAGGAGGTAGAGAGAGGTGTATAGAGAGAGGTAGGAGGAGGTAGAGAGAGGAGGAGGTAGAGAGAGGTGTATAGAGAGGAGGAGGTAGAGAGGTGTATAGAGGAGGAGGTAGAGAGAGGAGAGTAGAGAGAGGTGTATAGAGAGAGAGGGAGGAGTAGAGAGAGAGGAGGTAGAGAGGAGGAGGTAGAGGTGTATAGAGAGAGGAGGAGGTAGAGAGAGGAGGAGGTAGAGAGAGTGTATAGAGAGAGGAGGAGGTAGAGAGAGGTGTATAGAGAGAGGAGGAGGTAGAGAGAGGTGTATAGAGAGAGAGGAGGTAGAGAGAGGTAGAGAGAGGAGGAGGTAGAGAGAGAGAGTAGAGAGAGGAGTGATAGAGAGAGGAGGAGGTAGAGAGAGGAGGAGTAGAGAGAGGAGGGAGGTGGAGAGAGGTGGTAGAGAGAGGAGGAGGCAGGTAGAGAGAGGTGAGTAGAGGAGGGAGGAGGAGGTAGAGAGAGGTGTATAGAGAGAGGAGGAGTGAGAGAGTGTATAGAGAGAGAGGTAGAGAGGGAGAGAGGGAGGAGAGAGAGAGAGGAGGAGAGAGAGAGAGAGGTAGAGAGAGGTGTAGAGAGAGAGAGAGGAGAGGGAGAGGGAGGTAGAGAGAGGTGATAGAGAGAGGAGGAGGTGAGAGAGGAGAGGTAGAGAGAGGTGTATAGAGAGAGGAGGGAGAGAGAGGTAGTAGAGAGAGAGGAGGTAGAGAGAGGTGTAGAGAGAGGGAGGAGGAGAGAGAGAGGGGAGAGAGAGAGGTGAGTAGAGAGAGGGATGAGAGAGAGTGTAGAGAGAGGAGAGAGAGAGTGGTATAGAGAGAGGAGGAGGTAGAGAGAGGATAGAGAGAGGAGGAGGTAGAGAGGGGAGGAGGTAGAGAGAGTGAGGAGGTAGAGAGAGGAGGAGGTAGAGAGATGATGGAGAGAGAGGTAGGAGGGAGAGGTAGAGAGAGTGTGAGAGAGAGGAGGTAGAGAGAGGTGTATAGAGAGAGGAGGAGGTAGAGAGAGGTGTATAGAGAGAGAGGAGGTGAGAGGTGTAGAGAGGGAGGAGAGGTAGAGAGAGGTGTATAGAGAGAGGAGGAGTGTAGAGAGAGGTGTATAGAGAGAGGGAGGAGGTAGAGAGAGAGAGAGGAGGTAGAGAGAGGTGTATAGAGAGAGGAGGAGGTAGAGAGAGGAGGAGGTAGAGAGAGGTGTATAGAGAGGGAGGAGGTGAGAGAGGTGTATAGAGAGAGGAGGTAGAGAGAGAGGAGGAGGTAGAGAGAGGAGGAGGTAAGAGAGAGGAGAGGTAGAGAGAGGTGTATAGAGAGGGGAGGAGGTAGAGAAGAGAGAGGAGGAGGTAGAGAGATGTAGAGAGTGTAGAGAGAGGAGGAGGTGTATAGAGAGGAGGAGGAGGTAGAGAGAGGTGTATAGAGAGAGGAGGAGGTAGAGAGGTGATAGAGAGAGGAGAGAGGTGTATGAGAGAGGAGGAGGTAGGAGAGGGTGTATAGAGAGGAGGAGGTAGAGAGAGGTATAGAGAGGTGATAGAGAGGAGGAGGTAGAGAGGTGATAGAGAGAGTGAGAGAGAGAGTAGATGTTGTAATTAAGGATGGATCCACTGGAAAACACTTCCTGGAGGTAATTTGTTTTTTATTGAATATATTTATCAACATTAAATTACTTTTTTTATTTAGGGAGAATTTTAAGTTACTTCAGCCCGAGCTGGTCTTAGTGTGTGCATAAATCCCCTGATTGGACATAGCAGCTGGGGCGCCGGAGAGGCTGTTTCCACAACCACAGTCCCCTGATAGATTAAGTCTGGGTTTCCTCCACTGTGTAATGGATTATCAATGTGCAGGATTTGTTTAGTTTATTACACCTCTGCTCGTGAAGGGAAAGGAGAGAATGAATGAGAAGATCGCAGCCCCCTTTTCTCACCTTGAGACGTATACGCAAACATTGCAATATGGATCGATTTGAGTCCCTGGCTGGCATCCCAAATGACATCCTAGGCCCTGTATGGTGCACTACTTTTGACGAGAGGTCTCCTGAGCATCTGTGATTCAAATGGATCCCTATTTGCAATGGTACTGTGAACCAACCGTCACGTGCTGCCACAGAAATCATTCATTTTTCTTGGCCATTTCTGTGTTTGTATTCTGAACACATGACGACCGAGGCAGCTTTTGGTCCGACCGTCTGCCTTGTGTCTGCCCTATATTGCAGGTCCTGCAGTAATATAAAAGGAGAAGAAATGAGGTTGTGGGGAAGCTTGAATCCATCCTCTGAAGTCACCGTCACACTGCCCTCACCAGTGACGTGAGCGATTAAAGATTTATTGAGCGTTCAGGTGGTTCCAACCTTTAGCAAAGGCTTCTGAAGTTGGTTTAATTGCAGTGTGTGTGTGTGTGTGTGTGTGTGTGTGTGTGTGTGTGTGTGTGTGTGTGTGTGTGTGTGTGTGTGTGCGTGCGAGAGAGAGCATGCGTGCGTGCGAACGATCGATGTGTGTGTGTGTGTGTGTGGGAGCATGCGCATGAGCGAGCTGTCTCTTGAGTGCCGCTGACAGTCTCACAGTCACCTTTGAGCAGGGAGGGCACTGATTGAGGATTACACCCCGTCTAATTAAAGTTTGTCTAATTAATACAGGGACAGAAAAGCAAACATTTAGCTACAGAGCTGATCAGCATTCTCTACAAGTCTTTCTCCCACAGGGTTCTCAGCCAATACATTCATATAGGTAGTTTAAATACTACACAGTACTTCAGTATAACTGTGAGCTTTACATTGATGAGCAGAACATCACAGTGGTATATCGTGACAGCATGTCCTAAATTATCTTATGTAACAGGGGTGGTTTGGTGCAGGATTAGGAAAGTGAGGAGACTTGCTTTAACTCCCCAAACGAATGCCTAGGCTTTAGCTCTGCAGGCTGACAGTCTTGTGGTATCCGGGGACACAGGTTCGAACGGACTTACCTGTCGAGTTAGAGAAGCTTGGCCCCATTTCACAGTGAAGTCTCTCCAATGGCCTGGTGTGTGATTTGACATACAGCGTTTGCGTCAGGTAAACCTCACCTGTGTGACCCCATTGTTCCTTAGCCTGTTCTGCTCTGTTCTGTCGGTGACCGCTGTCCTGTCCCTGTCTGACAGTGTTTCTTGGTACTCTGTCTATCTCCATTGTGACTAGGCTAGCAGTTCTCGGAGCATGACAAGCCCACTGAATTCTGGCTGTTCTTCAGAGGTTCACTGAGTCAGTGGCTTATCACATCAATAGGATTTGGAAGTATACCACTGTACAGACCTGCGTGGAAGTAGTATTTGTTTTGCTAATGTGTTGTTTATGTTTTATTTATTTAGAAATTACCAATGTGAAATCCTATTTGCCTTACGTATCAAGATTAGGTATTTTGTCAGATGGATAACCAATCCACCGACCGTTAGTAGTAACATGTACAGTTCACAGGACCATTAGTAGTAGCATGTACACTCCACACGATCATTAGTAGTAACATGTACACTTCACAGGACCATTAGTAGTAACATGTACACACCACAGGACCATTAGTAGTAACATGTACACTCCACAGGACCATTAGTAGTAACATGTACACTCCACAGGACCATTAGTAGTAACATGTACAGTTCACAGGACCATTAGTAGTAACATGTACACTTCACAGGACCATCAGTAGTAATATGTACACTTCACAGGACCATTAGTAGTAACATGTACACTCCACAGGACCATCAGTAGTAACATGTACACTCCACAGGACCATTAGTAGTAACATGTACACTCCACAGGACCATTAGTAGTAACATGTACACTCCACAGGACCATTAGTAGTAACATGTACACTCCACAGGACCATTAGTAGTAACATGTACACTCCACAGGACCATTAGTAGTAACATGTACACTCCACAGGACCATTAGTAGTAACATGTACACTCCACAGGACCATTAGTAGTAACATGTACACTCCACAGGACCATTAGTAGTAACATGTACACTCCACAGGACCATTAGTAGTAACATGTACACGTCACAGGACCATTAGTAGTAACATGTACACTCCACAGGACCATTAGTAGTAACATGTACACTCCACAGGACCATTAGTAGTAACATGTGCACTTCACAGGACCATTGACAATCTGGACCCTCTATTTCTGAAATTATCCGCCGCCATTGTCGCAACCCCTATTACCAGCCTGTTCAACCTCTCTTTCATATCGTCTGAGATCCCCAAGGATTGGGAAAGCTGCCGCAGTCATCCCCCTCTTCAAGGGGAGACACCTGGACCCAAACTGTTATAGGATCCTATATCCATCCTGCCCTGCCTATCTAAGGTCTTGCGAAAGCCAAGTCAACAAACAGGTCACTGACCATCTCGAATCCCACCGCCTTCTCCGCTGTGCAATCTGGTTTCCGAGCCGGTCACGGGTGCACCTCAGCCACGCTCAAGGTACTAAACGATATCATAACCGCCATCGATAAAGACAGTACTGTGCAGCCGTCTTCATCGACCTCGCCAAGGCTTTCGACTCTGTCAATCACCATATTCTTATCGGCAGACTCAATAGCCTCGGTTTCTCGGATGACTGCCTTGCCTGGTTCACCACCACTTTGCAGACAGAGTTCAGTGTGTCAAATCGGAGGGCATGCTGTCCGGTCCTCTGGCAGTCTCTATGGGGGTGCCACAGGGTTCACTCGGGCCGACTCTTTTCTCGGTATATATCAATGATGTTGCTCTTGCTGCGGGCGATTCCCTGATCCACCTCTACGCAGACGACACCATTCTATATACTTTCGGCCCGTCGTTGGACACTGTGCTATCTAACCTCCAAACGAGCTTCAATGCCATACAGCACTCCTTCCGTGGCCTCCAACTGCTCTTAAACGCTAGTAAAACCAAATGCATGCTTTTCAACTGATCGCTGCCTGCACCCGCAAGCCCGACTAGCATCACCACCCTGGATGGTTCCGACCTTGAATATGTGGACATCTATAAGTACCTAGGTGTCTGGCTAGACTGCAAACTCTCCTTCCAGACTCATCAAACATCTCCAATCGAAAAATCAAATCAAGAGTCGGCTTTCTATTCCGCAACAAAGCCTCCTTCACTCACGCGCCAAGCTTACCCTAGTAAAACTGACTATCCTACCGATCCTCGATTTCGCGATGTCATCTACAAAATGGCTTCCAACACTCTACTCAGCAAACTGGATGCAGTCTATCACAGTGCCATCCGTTTTGTCACTAAAGCACCTTATACCACCCACCACTGCGACTTGTATGCTCTAGTCGGCTGGCCCTCGCTACATATTCGCCGCCAGACCCACTGGCTCCAGGTCATCTACAAGTCCATGCTAGGTAAAGCTCCGCCTTATCTCAGTTCACTGGTCACGATGGCAACACCCATCCGTAGCACGCGCTCCAGCAGGTGTATCTCACTGATCATCCCTAAAGCCAACACCTCATTTTGGTCGCTTTCGTTCCAGTACTCTGCTGCCTGTGACTGGAACGAACTGCAAAAATCGCTGAAGTTGGAGACTTTTATCTCCCTCACCAACTTCAAACATCAGCTATCCGAGCAGCTAACCGATCGCTGCAGCTGTACATAGTCTATTGGTAAATAGCCCACCCATTTTCACCTACCTCATTTCCCATACTGTTTTTATACTGTTTTTGTTTATTTACTTTTCTGCTCTTTGCACACCAATATCTCTACCTGTACATGACCATCTGATCATTTATCACTCCAGTGTTAATCTGCAAAATTGTAATTATTCGCTCACCTCTCATGCCTTTTTGCACACATTTTGACTTGTTAATTGTTTGCTCCATGTGTAACTCTGTGTTGTCTGTTCACACTGCTATGCTTTATCTTGGCCAGGTCGCAGTTGCAAATGAGAACTTGTTCTCAACTAGCCTACCTGGTTAAATAAAGGTGAAATAAAAAAATTAAATAAAAAAATTATTAGTAACATGTGCACTTCACAGGACCATTAGTAGTAACATGTGCACTTCACAGGACCATCAGTAGTAACATGTACACTTCACAGGACCATCAGTAGTAACATGTACACTCCACAGGACCATTAGTAGTAACATGTACACTTCACAGGACCATTAGTAGTAGCATGTACACTTCACAGGACCATTAGTAGTAACATGTACACGTCACAGGACCATTAGTAGTAACATGTACACTCCACAGGACCATTAGTAGTAACATGTACACTTCACAGGACCATTAGTAGTAACATGTACACTTCACAGGACCATTAGTAGTAACATGTACACTCCACAGGACCATTAGTAGTAACATGTACACTTCACAGGACCATTAGTAGTAACATGTACACTCCACAGGACCATTAGTAGTAACATGTACACTCCACAGGACCATTAGTAGTAACATGTACACTCCACAGGACCATTAGTAGTAACATGTACACTCCACAGGACCATTAGTAGTAACATGTACACTCCACAGGACCATTAGTAGTAACATGTACACTTCACAGGACCATTAGTAGTAACATGTACACTTCACAGGACCATTAGTAGTAACATGTACACTTCACAGGACCATTAGTAGTAACATGTACAGTTCACAGGACCATTAGTAGTAACATGTACACTCCACAGGACCATTAGTAGTAACATGTACACTCCACAGGACCATTAGTAGTAACATGTACACTTCACAGGACCATTAGTAGTAACATGTACACTCCACAGGACCATTAGTAGTAACATGTACACTCCACAGGACCATTAGTAGTAACATGTACAC
>NW_027034468.1:0-8083 GCF_034236695.1 Oncorhynchus nerka | reverse complement strand
CCTGTGTGCAGGACAGCCTGCAAGGTTCTCTCTCCAAACTTGCATGCATGTCCAATTCTCCATCTGGAAGTGCAGGCTCTCCGAAGATGACCCCTGCTGTAATGGCAGAAGTGATTAAAGATGTCAAGTCGGCCGTATCAGTGGTCGTTACGAGTGCCTCCGCTAGCCAAACCTCTCAAGTGACACCGGTAAGGGGAGACTCACAGACCAAGGTGACTGAGAGCATGGTGAGAGAGCTGGCTGCTAAACTTGAAAAAGTTGACCAAGAGAGCAAGAGTCTAACAGGGCAAGTCATGGCCATGATCTCTGACACAATGGTGGCTTTTGTTGACGAGAACGAACAGAATTTGCTGAAAGATCCCAAGGACAAGATCACGTTTTTGGCATCGCATGTTGGCTTCATTGACGATCTTGATGCCCTGTTAGATTGTATTAGAAAACTCTCAAGTGAGGAATTCAAGAGAGACACCACTCAAGCAGTGAGTGAGTTCCTAGTTAAAAGGTCCAACAGTAGCTTAACTAGTGCACAGCCTGCTTATTCTGTAGCATCCAGGTCTTGTTCCGTTCAAAACCAGAGAACCTTGTCAAAGATTATTTGTGCGGATTCTCCTGCCTTTGGCATCATTGACACATTTGTGGAAGACCTGCAGAGCTCGGCGCAACCTGCAGAAGTAGAGGAGAGAGAACCTGACCTCCAGGAAAATGCACAAAAGCGAAAGAGCAGGATCTGGTCTGCTACCACTAGTTTATATAAAAATATTAAGAAGACATTAAAGGGCTTCACCATTCACCGGCGGAGGTCAGACGTGCAGAGAAGAATGTCTAGCCATACACCCACAGAGGACTCTGGACATCTTGTGACTAAGGAGTACCTTGGTTTGGCAAGCCAGAACTTGACGCAAGCTAGTAAGAGTGTGCCTCACTTGCCCAGTTTGAACCAGGAAGTGACTCTACACACGGGTGTCAGCGAGAGTTCAAAACTTCTCTTGACTGAAACAGACGAGGGTCTAATGAACAATAGTACCAAACAGGTCATTTCAACAATCTTGACCTCATGCGAGGATCAGATATCAAATGCACCTTGCTTCTCCACAGTAGGAAAGAAAATATCTGATATGTCCCTTGAGGTCAACATATTGGTAGGTGGTGTTCTGTCTCAGCTGAAAGACATCTCCTTGTCAAGGTCCCCAACACCATGTGAAGACATGTTTGAACGTCTCCAAGGTTCTACTGAGCGAACCTCTCCAGTAAGTCTAGATTGCAGCACGGCTACCTCCAAAGGCATTGCATCTTCCCACAGTCTTTCAACAAAGAGCCTCCAAAAACTTTCTAGTCATGAGTTCCAAACCAAAGCTGAGAAAGGAGTGAGTGAGGTCCTCTCTAGGTCATTTAACATTGTGGAGGAAGGTACAACAGATAAGTACCTCCAGTCTGTATCTACATCCACCACATCTACTGATATTATACAAACCATAGTGAAAGATCTGCAGGAGCTCACCCAGACCACCCAATCATCTGACATGGTATCTGGAACCTCCCTGCTCACCACTGGACAGGTTTCTGAGAAAAGAATCTGGTCTGTTGCTCGTAACATCTACTACAGTCTGCAAAGTAAGATTACGGAGTTTCTCAGAAAAGATCTTCAAACGTCAGACACAACACTTGGTTCAATCCAAATATTTACATGTCAAATCAGTCCTGCTTCACAAAGAGCAAGTCTCGGCCATCTTGAGGTCAACCAGAGCAGTGTTACACCTGGTGGAAACGATGCCTGTGTGGACATTCCGCACAAATTACTACCTAAAACCACTAAGCTCTCAGGATCCATGCTGGAGGATATTGGCACGATCCGTTGTAGGAGTGCTGACAGCCAAAATACAAGAAATACCTCTTCTTCACGCTCCTCCATCTCTCTAACACCTACTTCAAAATCAAAACAGTCAGAATGGGACTTCACCTTGCCCGGTACTCCCATCCCCACTGAATTATCTGCTCAGATTGACTTTCCCATTGTAAGAAACATGATCATTCAGGACTTGTTTCACACAGAGAACTTACTTCCCCCATCCTTTGTGGACAAAGTCAGGCAAGCTGCTGGGGTGGTAGTGGACGAAATGGTGGAAAGTGTTGAGAACACACAGGAAGATGGACAGGGTGCTTCTCATCCTGACGACCTCCGATCTGCTGTTAGGAAATTGAGAAAAATAATTTCCACTGGGACCATCCACATTTTCAGTCATGAATTTGTGGATAAAGTGATAGCCCTTCAGGACAGCCACAGCACTCCACAGGTCTTAACATTGGCAGCAGCCAGAAGTGCTTCAGACTCCATTCTTTCAAGGCTGAAATGGGGAAAGGAACAATGTGCCATATCCAGGAAGCTCTCCTCTCAGCTTCTCCAGATATTTGCTGAAGAGACAGTGAAGGGCTTCCTAAAACAGTGGTTAGATGAGTATGAAAATATAAACATTGATGTTTCAGTCCAGAATGAACCAAGCACCTCTACTTGCATGGTCTTTCCTATCCAGCTCAATCAGAGCAAGCCAGAGGATAGTGACACAATGAATCAGCTCACGAAGGTCATGGTCAACAAAATGATGGATGCCTTATCAGTTGGCTCAAGTCATCAAATGATCACCAAAGCCAATGCCAAATGTACTTTTGAGTCCGGTACCAGCATGGCCACCAGTGACATTGTAGAAGGGATGTTGGATTTGGTAAGGGATAGCACCAGCAGTACTGGAGAGCAGATCCCCATCTTCAAGTCCAAGAAAAGCAAGAAAACCATGTTCAGCAAGATATGCTTTAACATAAAGGTATAGTACAAGTACAGATTTTTCATGAATAACACTGCTTTTGAATGTATGAGATATTATTTGTTTATATAATTCAGTATTTTAGCATTGTATTGCCTTTTTCCAGTTGATATACTGTACTTTAAGATATATAACAGTTTGTTTTAATGTGCCTTTTCCCACCAAACAGGGTTCCAAGAAAGTTAGAAAGGACCACTGTCCTCAAAAGTCTATGGAGTACCAGCCTCAGAACACTTCCCCTACTGTGTACTTTACAGGTAAGCCCTGCTGCTGCTCATTCAAGACTAAGATATTATTACTTTAGCGTTCAACTAATTCATTTGGAAAGACATTGCACTCTGCTCTGAATTGTTACCCATGACATACTGGATGGTCTTTCTTTGCAGAGTCGAGGACAAATTCTCATGGCTCCTTTGCTCCAGAGGGAAATGACATCGCATATTCCTTCCCACCTGAAGAGAAGAGTCGCAAACCCTCCCTTTTCACCAGAATGTATAGAGCCATCACTAGAAGCTTCTCCAACCCAAGATAATTTTCCTCATTAAATGAGATTGCATTCATTTGTTGTCATATGTTGACTGTTTTGCTAGCACAGACTGTAATATGTTCTGCGATTCATCCACATGCATTGAGGAGTATACCACCTCAGTCACAGGCTACATCAATAAGTGGATTGACAACGTCGTGCCCACAGTGACCGTATGTACATATCCCCGACAGAAGCCATGGATTACAGGCAACATCCACACCGCGCTAAAGGCTAGAGCTGCTTCTTTCAAGGAGCGGGACACTAATCCAGACACTTATATGAAATCCTGCTATGCCCTCAGACTAACCATCAAATAGGCAAAGTGGTTGGTTAGGTCAGGGTGTGACTAGGGTGGGCAATCTAGGTGATCTATTTCTTTGTTTGGACTGGTATGGTTCCCAATCAGAGGCAGCTATCTATCGTTGTCCATCGACTTCCGGGTTGGAGCGATCTGGTCGCATCCGCGCTTCGGTCTGCAGGTTGTATAACTTTTTCATTACATTTCATTACATTTCATTATAGTACAACGGTCTGATTTGTCTAATCTTAGCAATTTCCTCTTAGCTAGCTACATAGTCGTCGTTGTATCAAAGATAATTGCGTAATTATCGTATTTCGTCGTCTCCTATCTGTCCAACACGTTCACCGTCTACCGTAGCACTGTAGTAACTATCACACTCAACTGAACGTCTTGATTAGTGTAGTGTTAGCTAGCTACATAGCTAGCTACATAGTTGTCTTTGCTGTCTTCGTATCCAAGATAATTGTGTAGCTTAGAGTGTGGAGTCTTAGAGTGATAATTGCGTTATTATCGTATTTCGTCGCCCTCCTATCTGCCTAGCAGCTAGCCAGCTAGCATACGTTCACCGGCTACCGTAGCACTGTAGTAACTATCACACTCAACTGAACGACTTGATTAGTGTAGTGTTAGCTAGCTACATAGCTAGCTACATAGTTGTCTTTGCTGTCTTCGTATCCAAGATAATTGTGTAGCTTAGAGTGTGGAGTCTTAGAGTGATAATTGCGTTATTATCGTATTTCGTCGCCCTCCTATCTGCCTAGCAGCTAGCCAGCTAGCATACGTTCACCGGCTACCGTAGCACTGTAGTAACCATCACACTCAACCGAACGACTTGATTAGTGTAGTATTAGATAGCTACATAGTTGTCTTTGCTGTCTTCGTATCCAAGATAATTGTGTAGTTTAGAGTGTGTAGTCTTAGAGTGATTATCTTAATTCACCGAGGTTAGCTAGCCAGCTATTTTGTCGTCCTTAACGTAGGAGACACTCCTAGCTAGCCAATAGCCAGCCAACGTCTACTGAATAGAACTTTCGCATTCCGGTCGCATTCCGCGTCGCTCCACAGGTAGTATCACTTTTTCATTTCATTTCATTACAGTCCCAACGGTGTGATTTGTTTGATCGTAGCTAGCTACATAGCTAGCTACATAGCCGTCTTTGTTTCAAAGATAATTGTGTAGTCTAGAGCGATTTTCTAGGTTAGCTAGCCAGCTATTGTCGTTCTCCTAACGCAACGTAACGTAACCAACACTGCTAGCTAGCCAGCTAGCTCCCGATAAGCAGCATTGTAGAAACTTCACACTCAACGGTACGACTTGATTAGGGTGGTGTCAACAACGCAGCTAGCCTACCCCAGCAGTACTCTATCATTTTAATCATTTTAGTCAATTAGATTCTTGCTACGTAAGCTTAACTTTCTGAACATTCGAGACGTGTAGTCCACTTGTCATTCCAATCTCCTCTGCATTAGCGTAGCCTCTTCTCTAGCCTGTCAACTATGTGTCTGTCTATCCCTGTTCTCTCCTCTCTGCACAGACCATACAAACGCTCCACACCGCATGGCCGCAGCCACCCTAATCTGGTGGTCCCAGCGCGCACGACCCACGTGGAGTTCCAGGTCTCCGGTAGCCTCTGGAACTGCCGATCTGCGGCCAACAAGGCAGAGTTCATCTCAGCCTATGCCTCCCTCCAGTCCCTCGACTTCTTGGCTCTGACGGAAACATGGATCACCACAGACAACACCGCTACTCCTACTGCTCTCTCTTCGTCCGCCCACGTGCTCTCGCACACCCCGAGAGCTTCTGGTCAGCGGGGTGGTGGCACCGGGATCCTCATCTCTCCCAAGTGGTCATTCTCTCTTTCTCCCCTTACCCATCTGTCTATCGCCTCCTTTGAATTCCATGCTGTCACAGTTACCAGCCCTTTCAAGCTTAACATCCTTATCATTTATCGCCCTCCAGGTTCCCTCGGAGAGTTCATCAATGAGCTTGATGCCTTGATAAGCTCCTTTCCTGAGGACGGCTCACCTCTCACAGTTCTGGGCGACTTTAACCTCCCCACGTCTACCTTTGACTCATTCCTCTCTGCCTCCTTCTTTCCACTCCTCTCCTCTTTTGACCTCACCCTCTCACCTTCCCCCTACTCACAAGGCAGGCAATACGCTCGACCTCATCTTTACTAGATGCTGTTCCTCCACTAACCTCATTGCAACTCCCCCAAGTCTCCGACCACTACCTTGTATCCTTTTCCCTCTCGCTCTCATCCAACACTTCCCACACTGCCCCTACTCGGATGGTATCGCGCCGTCCCAACCTTCGCTCTCTCTCCCCGCTACTCTCTCCTCTTCCATCCTATCATCTCTTCCCTCTGCTCAAACCTTCTCCAACCTATCTCCTGATTCTGCCTCCTCAACCCTCCTCTCCTCCCTTTCTGCATCCTTTGACTCTCTATGTCCCCTATCCTCCAGGCCGGCTCGGTCCTCCCTCCCGCTCCGTGGCTCGACGACTCATTGCGAGCTCACAGAACAGGGCTCCGGGCAGCCGAGCGGAAATGGAGGAAAACTCGCCTCCCTGCGGACCTGGCATCCTTTCACTCCCTCCTCTCTACATTTTCCTCCTCTGTCTCTGCTGCTAAAGCCACTTTCTACCACTCTAAATTCCAAGCATCTGCCTCTAACCCTAGGAAGCTCTTTGCCACCTTCTCCTCCCTCTTGAATCCTCCTCCCCCTCCCCCTCCTCCCTCTCTGCAGATAACTTCGTCAACCATTTTGAAAAGAAGGTCGACGACATCCGATCCTCGTTTGCTAAGTCAAACGACACCGCTGGTTCTGCTCACACTGCCCTACCCTGTGCTCTGACCTCTTTCTCCCCTCTCTCTCCAGATGACATCTCGCGTCTTGTGACGGCCGGCCGCCCAACAACCTGCCCGCTTGACCCTATCCCCTCCTCTCTTCTCCAGACCATCTCCGGTGACCTTCTCCCTTACCTCACCTCGCTCATCAACTCATCCCTGACCGCTGGCTACGTCCCTCCCGTCTTCAAGAGAGCGAGAGTTGCACCCCTTCTGAAAAAACCTACACTCGATCCCTCCGATGTCAACAACTACAGACCAGTATCCCTTCTTTCTTTTCTCTCCAAAACTCTTGAACGTGCCGTCCTTGGCCAGCTCTCCCGCTATCTCTCTCAGAATGACCTTCTTGATCCAAATCAGTCAGGTTTCAAGACTAGTCATTCAACTGAGACTGCTCTTCTCTGTATCACGGAGGCGCTCCGCACTGCTAAAGCTAACTCTCTCTCCTCTGCTCTCATCCTTCTAGACCTATCGGCTGCCTTCGATACTGTGAACCATCAGATCCTCCTCTCCACCCTCTCCGAGTTGGGCATCTCCGGCGCGGCCCACGCTTGATTGCGTCCTACCTGACAGGTCGCTCCTACCAGGTGGCGTGGCGAGAATCCGTCTCCTCACCACGTGCTCTCACCACTGGTGTCCCCAGGGCTCTGTTCTAGGCCCTCTCCTATTCTCGCTATACACCAAGTCACTTGGCTCTGTCATAACCTCACATGGTCTCTCCTATCATTGCTATGCAGACGACACACAATTAATCTTCTCCTTTCCCACTTCTGACGACCAGGTGGCGAATCGCATCTCTGCATGTCTGGCAGACATATCAGTGTGGATGACGGATCATCACCTCAAGCTGAACCTCGGCAAGACGGAGCTGCTCTTCCTCCCGGGAAGGACTGCCCGTTCCATGATCTCGCCATCACGGTTGACAACTCCATTGTGTCCTCGTCCCAGAGCGCTAAGAACCTTGGCGTGATCCTGGACAACACCCTGTCGTTCTCAAATAACATCAAGGCGGTGGCCCGTTCCTGTAGGTTCATGCTCTACAACATCCGCAGAGTACGACCCTGCCTCACACAGGAAGCGGCGCAGGTCCTAATCCAGGCACTTGTCATCTCCCGTCTGGATTACTGCAACTCGCTGTTGGCTGGGCTCCCTGCCTGTGCCATTAAACCCCTACAACTCATCCAGAACGCCGCAGCCCGTCTGGTGTTCAACCTTCCCAAGTTCTCTCACGTCACCCCGCTCCTCCGCTCTCTCCACTGGCTTCCAGTTGAAGCTCGCATCCGCTACAAGACCATGGTGCTTGCCTACGGAGCTGTGAGGGGAACGGCACCTCACTACCTCCAGGCTCTGATCAGGCCCTACACCCAAACAAGGGCACTGCGTTCATCCACCTCTGGCCTGCTCGCCTCCCTACCACTGAGGAAGTACAGTTCCCGCTCAGCCCAGTCAAAACTGTTCGCTGCTCTGGCCCCCAATGGTGGAACAAACTCCTCACGACGCCAGGACAGCGGAGTCAATCACCACCTTCCGGAGACACCTGAAACCCCACCTCTTTAAGGAATACCTAGGATAGGATAAAGTAATCTTT
>NW_027034467.1:0-8082 GCF_034236695.1 Oncorhynchus nerka | reverse complement strand
ACCAGGTAGTTGAGGTAATAATGAGACTATAAGGAGTACCAGTACTGAGTCAATGTGCAGGGTACCAGGTAGTTGAGGTAATAATGAGACTATAAGGAGTACCAGTACTGAGTCAATGTGCAGGGTACCGGTAGTTGAGGTAATAATGAGACTATAAGAAGTACCAGTACTGAGTCAATGTGCAGGGTACCAGGTAGTTGAGGTAATAATGAGACTATAAGGAGTACCAGTACTGAGCTAATGTGTAGGGTACCAGGGTGTTGAGGTAATAATGAGACTATAAGGAGAACCAGTACTGAGTCAATGTGCAGGGGTACCAGGTAGTTGAGAG
This sequence comes from Oncorhynchus nerka, assembly GCF_034236695.1. Taxonomy (NCBI): domain Eukaryota; kingdom Metazoa; phylum Chordata; class Actinopteri; order Salmoniformes; family Salmonidae; genus Oncorhynchus; species Oncorhynchus nerka. The sequence continues at coordinate 7,751 of NW_027034467.1, read as the reverse complement.
TAATAATGAGAGACTATAAGGAGTACCAGTACTGAGTCAGTGTGCAGGGTACCAGGTAGTTGAGGTAATAATGAGACTATAAGTACCAGTACTGAGTCAATGTGCAGGATACCAGGTAGTTGAGAGTAATAATGAGACTATAAGGAGGACCAGTACTAAGTCAATGTGCAGGGTACCAGGTAGTTGAGGTAATAATGAGGCTATAAGGAGTACCAGTACTGAGTCAATGTGCAGGGTACCAGGTAGTTGGAGGTAATAATGAGACTATAAAGTACCAGTACTGAGTCAATGTGCAGGGTACCCGGAGTACCATCTGAGAATTGAGAAACAGAAGTAACTAATGATCTATAAGTACCAGTACTGAGTCATGTGCAGGGCACCTGAGATTGAGGTAATAATGAGGCTATAAGGGAGTACCAGTACTGAGTCAATGTGCAGGGTACCAGGTAGTTGAGTAATAATGGTGACTATAAGGAGAACCAGTACCAGTACTGAGGTAATAATGAGGCTGGAGTACAGACTGAGTCAATGCAGGGTACCAGGTAGTTGAGGTAATAATGAGACTATAATGAGTACCAGTACTGAGTCAATGCAGTACCAGGTAGTTGAGGTAATAATGAGACTATAAGGAGTACCAGTACTGAGCAATGCAGGAGTACCGAATAGTTGAGGTAATAATGAGACTATAAGGAGAACCAGTACTGAGTCAATGTGCAGGGCAATTAGGTAGTTGGAGGCTGAGACTATAAGGAGAACCAGTACTGAGTCAATGTGTGCAAGGTACCAGGTAGTTGAGGTAATAATGAGACTATAAGGAGTACCAGTACTGAGTCAATGTGCAGGGTACCAGGTAGTTGAGGTAATAATGAGACTATAAGGAGTACCAGTACTGAGTCAATGTGCAGGGTACCAGGTAGTTGAGGTAATAATGAGACTATAAGGAGTACCAGTACTGAGTCAATGTGCAGGGTACCAGGTAGTTGAGGTAATAATGAGACTATAAGGAGTACCAGTACTGAGTCAATGTGCAGGGTACCAGGTAGTTGAGGTAATAATGAGACTATAAGGAGTACCAGTACTGAGTCAATGTGCAGGGTACCAGGTAGTTGAGGTAATAATGAGACTATAAGAAGTACCAGTACTGAGTCAATGTGCAGGGTACCAGGTAGTTGAGGTAATAATGAGACTATAAGGAGTACCAGTACTGAGTCAATGTGCAGGGTACCAGGTAGTTTTGGTAATAATGAGACTATAAGGAGAACCAGTACTGAGTCAATATGCAGGGTACCAGGTAGTTGAGGTAATACTGAGACTATAAGGAGTACCAGTACTGAGTCAATGTGCAGGGTACCAGGTAGTTGAGGTAATAATGAGACTATAAGGAGAACCAGTACTGAGTCAATATGCAGGGTACCAGGTAGTTGAGGTAATACTGAGACTATAAGGAGTACCAGTACTGAGTCAATGTGCAGGGTACCAGGTAGTTGAGGTAATAATGAGACTATAAGGAGTACCAGTACTGAGTCAATGTGCAGGGTACCAGGTAGTTGAGGTAATAATGAGACTATAAGGAGAACCAGTACTGAGTCAATATGCAGGGTACCAGGTAGTTGAGGTAATAATGAGACTATAAGGAGTACCAGTACTGAGTCAATGTGCAGGGTACCAGGTAGTTGAGGTAATAATGAGACTATAAGGAGTACCAGTACTGAGTCAATGTGCAGGGGTACCAGGTAGTTGAGGTAATAATGAGACTATAAGGAGTACCAGTACTGAGTCAATGTGCAGGGTACCAGGTAGTTGAGGTAATAATGAGACTATAAGGAGCACTTTAGTACTGAGTCAATGCGTGCAGGGTACCAGGTAGTTGAGGTATTAATGAGACTATAAGGAGTACCAGTACTGAGTCAATGTGCAGGGTACCCGTAGTTGAGGTAATAATGAGACTATAAGAAGTACTGTACTGAGTCACTACAGGGTACCAGGTAGTTGAGGTAATAATGACTATAAGGAGTACCAGTACTGAGTCAATGTGTATAAAATGGTGTTGAGGTAATAATGAGACTATATGAGAACCAGTACTGGAGTCAATGTGCAGGGTACCAGGTAGTTGAGGTAATAATGAGACTATAAGGAGTACCAGTACTGAGTCAGTGTGCAGGGTACCAGGTAGTTGAGGTAATAATGAGACTATAAGGAGTACCAGTACTGAGTCAATGTGCAGGGTACCAGGTAGTGTTGAGGTAATATTGAGACTATAAGGAGAACCAGTACTGAGTCAATGTGCAAGGTACCAGGGAAGTTGAGGGTAATAATGAGACTATAAGGAGTACCAGTACTGGAGTCAATGTGCAGGGTACCAGGTAGTTGAGGTAATAATGAGACTATAAGGAGTACCAGTTCTGAGTCAATGTGCAGGGTACCAGGTAGTTGAGGTAATAATGAGACTATATGGAGTACCAGTACTGAGTCAATGCAGGGTACCAGGTAGTTGAGGTAATAATGAGACTATAAGGAGTACCAGTACTGAGTCACTGTGCAGGGTACCAGGTAGTTGAGGTAATAGTGAGACTATAGAGTACCAGTACTGAGTCAATGTGCAGGGTACCAGTAAGTTGAGGTAATAATGAGACTATAAGAAGTACCAGTACTGAGTCAATGTGCAAATGGTAGTTGAGGGTAATAATGAGACTATAAGGAAAACCAGTACTGAGTCAATGTGCAGGGTACCAGGTAGTTTTGGTAATAATGAGACTATAAGGAGAACCAGTACTGAGTCAATATGCAGGGTACCAGGTAGCTGAGGTAATACTGAGACTATAAGGAGTACCAGTACTGAGTCAATGTGCAGGGTACCAGGTAGTTGAGGCAATAATGAGACTATAAGGAGTACCAGTACTGAGTCAATGTGCAGGGGTACCAGGTAGTTGAGGTAATAATGAGACTATAGAGTACCAGTACTGAGTCAATGTGCAGGGTACCAGGTAGTTGAGGTAATAATGAGACTATAAGGGAGTACCAGTACTGGAGTCAATGCAGGGTACCAGGTAGTTGAGGTAATAATGAGACTATAAGGAGTACCAGTACTGAGTCAATGTGCAGGGTACCAGGTAGTTGAGGTAATAATGAGACTATAAGAAGTACCAGTACTGAGTCAATGCAGGGTACCAGGTAGTTGAGGGGTAATAATGAGACTATAAGGAGTACCAGTACTGAGTCAATGTGCAGGGTACCAGGGTGTTGAGGTAATAATGAGACTATAAGAGAACCAGTACTGAGTCAATGTGCAGGGTACCAGGTAGTTGAGGTAATAATGAGACTATATGAGTACCAGTACTGAGTCAATGTGCAGGGTACCAGGTAGTTGAGGTAATAATGAGACTATAAGAGTACCAGTACTTGAGTCAATGTGCAGGGTACCAGGTAGTTGAGGTAATAATGAGATTCATAAGAAGTACCAGTACTGAGTCAATGTGCAGGGTACCAGGTAGTTGAGGTAATAATGAGACTATAAGGAGTACCAGTACTGAGTCAATGTGCAGGGTACCAGGGTGTTGAGGTAATAATGAGACTATAAGGAGAACCAGTACTGAGTCAATGTGCAGGGTACCAGGTAGTTGAGGTAATAATGAGACTATAAGGAGTACCAGTACTGAGTCAGTGTGCAGGGTACCAGGTAGTTGAGGTAATAATGAGACTATAAGGAGTACCAGTACTGAGTCAATGTGCAGGATACCAGGTAGTTGAGGTAATAATGAGACTATAAGGAGGACCAGTACTGAGTCAATGTGCAGGGTACCAGGTAGTTGAGGTAATAATGAGACTATAAGGAGTACCAGTACTGAGTCAATGTGCAGGGTACCAGGTAGTTGAGGTAATAATGAGACTATAAGGAGTACCAGTACTGAGTCAATGTGCAGGGTACCAGGTAGTTGAGGTAATAATGAGGCTATAAGGAGTACCAGTACTGAGTCAATGTGCAGGGTACCAGGTAGTTGAGGTAATAATGAGACTATAAGGAGAACCAGTACTGAGTCAATGTGCAGGGTACCAGGTAGTTGAGGTAATAATGAGGCTATAAGGAGTACCAGTACTGAGTCAATGTGCAGGGTACCAGGTAGTTGAGGTAATAATGAGACTATAAGGAGTACCAGTACTGAGTCAATGTGCAGGGTACCAGTTAGTTGAGGTAATAATGACACTATAAGGAGAACCAGTACTGAGTCAATGTTCAGGGTACCAGGTAGTTGAGGTAATAATGAGACTATAAGGAGAACCAGTACCGAGTCAATGTGCAGGGTACCAGGTAGTTGAGGTAATAATGAGACTATAATGAGAACCAGTACTGAGTCAATGTGCAGGGTACCAGGTAGTTGAGGTAATAATGAGGCTATAAGGAGTACCAGTACTGAGTCAATGTGCAGGGTACCAGGTAGTTGAGGTAATAATGAGACTATAAGGAGTACCAGTACTGAGTCAATGTACAGGGTACCAGGTAGTTGAGGTAATAGACTATAAGGAGTACCAGTACTGAGTAAATGTGCAGGGTACCAGGTAGTTGAGGTAATAATGAGACTATAAGGAGTACCAGTACTGAGTCAATGTGCAGGGTACCAGGTAGTTGAGGTAATAATGAGACTATAAGGAGAACCAGTACTGAGTCAATGTGCAGGGTACCAGGTAGTTGAGGTAATAATGAGACTATAAGGAGTACCAGTACTGAGTCAATGTGCAGGGTACCAGGTAGTTGAGGTAATAATGAGGCTATAAGGAGTACCAGTACTGAGTCAATGTGCAGGGTACCAGGTAGTTGAGGTAATAATGAGACTATAAGGAGAACCAGTACTGAGTCAATGTGCAGGGTACCAGGTAGTTGAGGTAATAATGAGGCTATAAGGAGTACCAGTACTGAGTCAATGTGCAGGGTACCAGGTAGTTGAGGTAATAATGAGACTATAAGGAGTACCAGTACTGAGTCAATGTGCAGGGTACCAGGTAGTTGAGGTAATAATGAGACTATAAGGAGTACCAGTACTGAGTCAATGTGCAGGGTACCAGGTAGTTGAGGTAATAATGAGACTATAAGGAGTACCAGTACTGAGTCAATGTGCAGGGTACCAGGTAGTTGAGGTAATAATGAGACTATAAGAGGAACCAGTACTGAGTCAATGTGCAGGGTACCAGGTAGTTGAGGTAATAATGAGACTATAAGGAGAACCAGTACTGAGTCAATGTGCAGGGTACCAGGTAGTTGAGGTAATAATGAGACTATAAGGAGTACCAGTACTGAGTCAATGTGCAGGGTACCAGGTAGTTGAGGTAATAATGAGACTATAAGGAGAACCAGTACTGAGTCAATGTGCAGGGTACCAGGTAGTTGAGGTAATAATGAGACTATAAGGAGAACCAGTACTGAGTCAATGTGCAGGGTACCAGGTAGTTGAGGTAATAATGAGACTATAAGGAGAACCAGTACTGAGTCAATGTGCAGGGTACCAGGTAGTTGAGGTAATAATGAGACTATAAGGAGAACCAGTACTGAGTCAATGTGCAGGGTACCAGGTAGTTGAGGTAATAATGAGACTATAAGGGGTATGAGTACTGAGTCAATGTGCAGGGTACCAGGTAGTTGAGGTAATAATGAGACTATAAGGAGAACCAGTACTGAGTCAATGTGCAGGGTACCAGGTAGTTGAGGTAATAATGAGACTATATGGGAGTACCAGTACTGAGTCAATGTGCAGGGTACCAGGTAGTTGAGGTAATAATGAGACTATAAGGGGTACCAGTACTGAGTCAATGTGCAGGGTACCAGGTAGTTGAGGTAATAATGAGACTATAAGGAGTACCAGTACTGAGTCAATGTGCAGGGTACCAGGTAGTTGAGGTAATAATGAGACTATAAGGAGAACCATAATTAGTCAATGTACAGGGTACCAGGTATAATAATGAGACTATATGAGTACCAGTACTGAGTCAATGTGCAGGGTACCAGGTAGTTGAGGTAATAATGAGACTATAAGGAGTACCAGTACTGAGTCAATGTGCAGGGTACCAGGTAGTTGAGGTAATAATGAGACTATAAGAGTACCAGTACTGAGTCAATGTGCAGGGTACCAGGTAGTTGAGGTAATAATGAGACTATAAGGAGTACCAGTACTGAGTCAATGTGCAGGGTACCAGGTAGTTGAGGTAATAATGAGACTATAAGGAGTACCAGTACTGAGTCAATATGCAGGGTACCAGGTAGTTGAGGTAATAATGAGACTATAAGAGTACCAGTACTGAGTCAATGTGCAGGGTACCAGGTAGTTGAGGTAATAATGAGACTATAAGGAGTACCAGTACTGAGTCAATGTGCAGGGTACCAGGTAGTTGAGGTAATAATGAGACTATAAGGAGTACCAGTACTGAGTCAATGTGCAGGGTACCAGGTAGTTGAGGTAATAATGAGGCTATAAGGAGAACCAGTACTGAGTCAATGTGCAGGGTACCAGGTAGTTGAGGTAATAATGAGGCTATAAGGAGTACCAGTACTGACTCAATGTGCAGGGTACCAGGTAGTTGAGGTAATAATGAGGCTATAAGGAGTACCAGTACTGAGTCAATGTGCAGGGTACCAGGTAGTTGAGGTAATAATGAGACTATAAGGAGTACCAGTACTGACTATAATTGAGATAATATGTACATGTCGGTAGGGGTAAAAGTGACTAGGCAATCAGAATAGAGATTACATCTCCTCATCCAGGGAGTTCAGACACACAAACACAAACACACACACACACACACACACACACACACACACACACACAGTCACACAGGGAGGGAATGTTGTGTTTGTTTAATATTGTTTTAGGACTATGCAAATGGACAAAAGGATTAGCCTATGGATTATGAAAGCAACAACAATAAATGGGAAAATGGGAGGAGAAATGACTAGAGACAGTGTTGTTTAACTCACTGACCATGACCCATGAGTTCTTCTTACCTTTGTTCAGTAGAAAAGTCTCCCTCTCTAAAGTATAGAGGAGGATTCATAGACCAGTCACTCTTCATGGACACACAACTGGGAACAGGGGAGGCTGGTCTCTCCTGCTGGATTGGTCTTCAACACAACAGAGACAAACATTACATCTCTCATCTACTCTGAGCTCAGATGGGGAAACATAAGAAGAGTTTCATTCCAAAATGCTATGTATCCATTTTCAGAAATGTTCATAAATTAGCTTTTATTGTTTAAAGAAGTTATGTTTATGTTAAGTTATGTTTTTTTGCTAAATGAGCCTGCTTCTATAAACCAATGAGGAGATGCAGCGCGAACTGCGTCACAAATAGAACTGACTTCCAGACGTTAGTTAATGGCACGAGCAGTGTGTCCAGACGTTAATGACGAAATTCATTTATCGACGCGAGCGTTGTAGTCAGTCTGTCAGCCCCGCTAAAAGGCTGGTCTCGTTACTCTGCCTTCTCCGGGGGCATGTTGACGTAAATTTACTAACCGAGGGTTGAATGATGTAATTTATTGGAGGGCTGGAAGACGCACTCTCGAGGTTGTTTACTCACAATATCAGATATTAAGATGATTTTTATAATGAAGGTATACTGAGGTTGAGGTTCTGACTAGTGTAAGGAATTGCTATTTCGTATGCAGGTGACTACCTGCTAAGTATACTACAACTCACAGTAAAGCCGTAGGTCCCCTACAGGATAGCTCCATTACACACATAATCTCCTTTGTAACCGAACACTGT
>NW_027034466.1:5000-8071 GCF_034236695.1 Oncorhynchus nerka | reverse complement strand
GAAACCACACCAACCTGTAATATGGAGTAGAAACCACACCAACCTCCTATAATATAGAGTAGAAACCACACCAACCTCCTGTAATATGGAGTAGAAACCACATCAACCTGTAATATGGAATAGAAACCACACCAACCTGTAATATGGAGTAGAAACCACACCAACCTGTAATATGGAGTAGAAACCACACCAACCTGTAATATGGAGTAGAAACCACACCAACCTGTAATATGGAGTAGAAACCACACCAACCTGTAATATGGAGTAGAAACCACACCAACCTGTAATATGGAGTAGAAACCACACCAACCTGTAATATGGAGTAGAAACCACACCAACCTCCTATAATATGGAGTAGAAACCACACCAACCTGTAATATGGAATAGAAACCACACCAACCTCCTATAATATAGAGTAGAAACCACACCAACCTGTAATATGGAGTAGAAACCACACCAACCTGTAATATGGAGTAGAAACCACACCAACCTCCTATAATATGGAGTAGAAACCACACCAACCTGTAATATGGAGTAGAAACCACACCAACCTGTAATATAGAGTAGAAACCACACCAACCTGTAATATGGAGTAGAAACCACACCAACCTGTAATATGGAGTAGAAACCACACCAACCTGTAATATAGAGTAGAAACCACACCAACCTCCTATAATATAGAGTAGAAACCACACCAACCTCCTGTAATATGGAGTAGAAACCACACCAACCTCCTATAATATGGAGTAGAAACCACACCAACCTCCTATAATATAGAGTAGAAACCACACCAACCTGTAATATGGAGTAGAAACCACACCAACCTCCTATAATATAGAGTAGAAACCACACCAACCTGTAATATGGAGTAGAAACCACACCCACCTCCTATAATATAGGTAGAAACCACACCAACCTCTGTAATATGGAGTAGAAACCACACCAACCTCCTATAATATAGAGTAGAAACCACACCAACCTCCTGTAATATGGGTAGAAACCACACCAACCTGTAATGCTGGGTAGAAACCACGCAACTGTAATATGGAGTAGAAACCACACCAACCTCCTATAATATAGAGTAGAAACCACACCAACCTCCTGTAATATGGAGTAGAAACCACACCAACCTGTAATATGGAATAGAAACCACACCAACCTGTAATATGGAGTAGAAACCACACCAACCTGTAATATGGAGTAGAAACCACACCAACCTGTAATATGGAGTAGAAACCACACCAACCTGTAATATGGAGTAGAAACCACACCAACCTGTAATATGGAGTAGAAACCACACCAACCTGTAATATGGAGTAGAAACCACACCAACCTGTAATATGGAGTAGAAACCACACCAACCTCCTATAATATGGAGTAGAAACCACACCAACCTGTAATATGGAATAGAAACCACACCAACCTCCTGTAATATGGAGTAGAAACCACACCAACCTGTAATATGGAGTAGAAACCACACCAACCTCCTGTAATATGGAGTAGAAACCACACCAACCTCCTATAATATGGAATAGAAACCACACCAACCTGTAATATGGAGTAGAAACCACACCAACCTCCTATAATATAGAGTAGAAACCACACCAACCTCCTATAAATACATGGGTAGAAACCACACCAACCTCCTGTAATATGGAGTAGAAGCCACACCAACCTATAATATAGGTAGAAACCACCCAACCTGTAATATGGAGTAGAAACCACCAACCTGTAATATGGGTAAAACCACACCAACCTATAATATAGTAGAAACCACACCAACCTCCTGTAATATGGAGTAGAAACCACACCAACCTATAATATAGAGTAGAAACCACACCAACCTCCTGTAATATGGAGTAGAAACCACAAAAGGATTCATAAAAGGATTCTTCGACTGTTCCCATAGGAGAACCCTTTGAAGAACCCTTTGGAGAACCCTTTGGAGAACCCTTAGGAGAACCCTTTGGAGAACCCTTAGGAGAACCCTTAGGAGAACCCTTTGGAGAACCATTTGGAGAACCCTTAGGAGAACCCTTTGGAGAACCCTTTGGAGAACCCTTTGCAGAACCCGTTGGAGAACCCTTTGGAGAACCCTTTGGAGAACCCTTAGGAGAACCCTTTGGAGAACCCTTTTGTGAAGGTGATTAGTGCGACTACCATACTCACGGGAAACAAGATCCCGGACAGCACCCATTACCCATTACAGTATGTGTGTGTGTGTGTGTGTGTGTGTGTGTGTGTGTGTGTGTGGTGTGGTGTGTGCGGTGTGTGTGTGTGTGTATGTGTGTGGTGTGTGTGTGGTGTGTGTGTGTGTGTGTGTGTGTGTGTGTGTGTGTGTGTGTGTGTGTGTGTGTGTGGTGTGTGTGGTGTGGTGTGGTGTGTGTGTGTGTGTGTGTGTGTGTGTGTGTGTGCGTGTGTGTGTGCGTGTGTGTGTGCGTGTGTGTGTGTGTGTATGTGTGTGTGTATGTGTGTGTGTATGTGTGTGTGTGTGTGTGTGTGTGTGTGTGGTGTGTGTGTGTGTGTGTGTGTGTGTGTGTGTAGGCTTGACAGTGACACAGTAAAAACAGTGACATAAGAGGGATTTGTTTCCTCCTTACGGACCAGACAGCTCGGCAGCTCGTGGTCTCCGTCTGTTCTGAACAGAAGCAGGCAGTAAGCCTTAACCAGGCCGCTATGTGATCTATTATTGAGGACTGATTAACGTCCTGAGCTACAGATACAAAGGAGGACGGCGAGTTGGACTGAAGACTTGGCTCTCAGTTCACGCTTTACTGCAGAAGCTCGCATGAAAAATAAGCCGTTAGAGTCTTCACCTACGATGTGGTTATCTGGACGATCAAACAGTTTGGTCTCTATCTTGTACTTCAGCATACTCAATGCCAGGCCAGCAGTCTGTCATATCATTCTCCTGTCCCTTATATAAAAATAGCAGACAGCAGTCTGTCATATCATTCTCCTGTTCCTTATATAATGTAGACAGCAGTCTGTCATATCATTCTCCTGTTCCTTATATAATGTAGACAGCAGTCTGCCATATCATTCTCCTGTTCCTTGTATAATGTAGACAG
>NW_027034465.1:0-8066 GCF_034236695.1 Oncorhynchus nerka | reverse complement strand
AAATAAAGATCAAATAAAAATCAAATGTTATTTGTCGCATACACATGGTTACAGATGCAGATGCAAGTGTATGCGAAGTCTTGTGCTTCTAGTTCCGACAATGCAGTAATAACCAACAAGTAATCTAGCTAACAATTCCAAAACTACTACCTTATAGACACAAGTGTAAGGGGATAAAGAATATGTACATAAAGATATATGAATGAGTGATGGTACAGAGCGGCATGGGCAAGATACAGTAGATGGTATTGAGTGCAGTATATACATATGAGATGAGTATGTAAACAAAGTGGCATAGTTAAAGTGGCTAGCGATACATGTATTACATAAAGATGCAGTAGATGATATAGAGTACAGTATATACATATACATATGAGATGAATAATGTAGGGTATGTAAACATTATATTAGGTAGCATTGTTTAAAGTGGCTAGTGATATATTTTACATCATTTCCCATCATTAAAGTGGCTGGAGTTGAGTCAGTGTGTTACAGCAGCCACTCAATGTTAGTGGTGGCTGTTTAACAGTCTGATGGCCTTGAGATAGAACCTGTTTTCAGTCTCTATCCTAGTTGATGCACCTGTACTGACCTCGCCTTCTGGATGATAGCGGGGTGAACAGGCAGTGGTTTGGGTGGTTGATGTCCTTGATGATCTTTATGGCCTTCCTGTAACATCGGGTGGTGTAGGTGTCCTGGAGGGCAGGTAGTTTGCCCCCGGTGATGCGTTGTGCAGACCTCACTACCTCTGAGAGCCTTACGGCTGAGGGCGGAGCAGCTGCCGTACCAGGCGGTGATACAGCCCGCCAGGATGCTCTCGATTGTGCATCTGTAGAAGTTTGTGAGTGCTTTTGGTGACAAGCCGAATTTCTTCAGCCTCCTGAGGCTGAAGAGGCGCTGCTGCGCCTTCTTCACGACGCTGTCAGTGTGAGTGACCAATTCAGTTTGTCTGTGATGTGTATGCCGAGGAACTTAAAACTTGCTACCCTCTCCACTACTGTTCCATCGATGTGGATAGGGGGTGTTCCCTCTGCTGTTTCCTGAAGTCCACAATCATCTCCTTAGTTTTGTTGACGTTGAGTGAGGTTATTTTCTGACACCACACTCCGAGGGCCCTCACCCTCCCTGTAGGCCGTCTCTGCCGTTGTTGGTAATCAAGCCTACCACTTTTGTGTCGTCCGCAAACTTGATGATTGAGTTGGAGGCGTGCGTGGCCACGCAGTCGTGGGTGAACAGGAGTACAGGAGAGGGCTCAGAACGCACCCTGTGGGGCCCCGGTTGAGGATCAGCGGGGAGGAGATGTTGTTGTTTGCCTCACCACCTGGGGGCGACCCGTCAGGGAAGTCCAGTACCCAGTTGCACAGGGCGGGCCGAGACCCAGGGTCTCGAGTTTGATGACTAGCTGGAGGGTACTATGGTGTTGAATGCCGAGCTGTAGTCGATGAACAGCATTCTCACATAGGTATTCCCTCTTGTCCAGGTGGGTTAGGGCAGTGTGCAGTGTGGTTGAGATTGCATCGCCTGTGGACCTATTTGGGCGGTAAGCAAATTGGAGTGGGTCTAGGATGTCAGGTAGGGTGGAGGTGAAATGGTCCTTGACTAGTCTCTCAAAGCACTTCATGATGACGGAAGTGAGTGCTACGGGCGGTAGTCGTTAGCTCAGTTACCTTAGCTTTCTTGGGAACAGGAACAATGGTGGCCCTCTTGAAGCATGTGGGAACAACAGACTGGGATAGGGATTGATTGAATATGTCCGTAAACACACCAGCCAGCTGGTCTGCGCATGCTCTGAGAGGGCGCGGCTGGGGATGCCGTCTGGGCCTGCAGCCTTGCGAGGGTTGACACGTTTAAATGTTTTCCTCACGTCGGCTGCAGTGAAGGAGAGTCCGCATGTTTTAGTTGCGGGCCGTGTCAGTGGCACTGTGTTGTCCTCAAAGCGGGCAAAAAGTTATTTAGTCTGCCTGGGAGCAAGACATCCTGGTCCGTGACGGGGCTGGTTTTCCTTTGTAATCCGTGATTGACTGTAGACCCTGCCACATACCTCTTGTGTCTGAGCCGTTGAATTGAGATTCTACTTTGTCTCTATACTGACGCTTAGCTTGTTTGATTGCCTTGCAGAGGGAATAGTTACACTGTTTGTATTCGGCCATGTTTCCGGTCACCTTACCCTGATTAAAAGCAGTGGTTCGCGCTTTCAGTTTCACGCGAATGCTGCCATCAATCCACGGTTTCTGGTTTGGGAATGTTTTAATCGTTGCTATGGGAACGACATCTTCAACGCACGTTCTAATGAACTCGCTCACCGAATCAGCGTATTCGCCAATGTTGTTGTCTGACGCAATACGAAACATATCCCAGTCCACGTGATGGAAGCAGTCTTGGAGTGTGGAATCAGATTGGTCGGACCAGCGTTGAACAGACCTCAGCGCGGGAGCTTCTTGTTTTAGTTTCTGTCTGTAGGCAGGGATCGACAAAATGGAGTCGTGGTCAGCCTTTGCGAAAGGAGAGCGGGGCAGGGCCATATATGCGTCGTGGAAGTTAGAATAGCAATGACCCAAGGTTTTTCCAGCCCTGGTTGCGCAATCAATATGCTGATAAAATTTAGGGAGTCTTGTTTTCAGATTAGCCTTGTTAAAATCCCCAGCTACAATGAATGCAGCCTCCGGATATATGGATTCCAGTTTGCAAAGAGTCAAATAAAGTTCGTTCAGAGCCATCGATGTGTCTGCTTGGGGGGGAATATATACGGCTGTGATTATAATCAAAGAGAATTCCCTTGGTAGATAATGTGGTCCACATTTGATTGTGAGGAATTCTAAATCAGGTGAACAGAAGGACTTGAGTTCCTGTATGTTGTTGTGGCCACACCACGTCACGTTAACCATGAAGCATACGCCCGCCCCTCTTCTTACCAGAAAGATGTTTGTTTCTGTCGGTGCGATGCGTGGAGAAACCAGCTGGCTGCACCGATTCCGATAGCGTCTCTCCAGTGAGCCATGTTTCCGTGAAGCAAAGAACGTTACAGTCTCTGATGTCCCTCTGGAATGCTACCCTTGCTCGGATTTCATCAACCTTGTTGTCAAGAGACTGGACATTGGCGAGAAGAATGCTAGGGAGTGGTGCACGATGTGCCCGTCTCCGGAGTCTGACCAGAAGACCGCTCCGTTTCTCCCGATTCCAATAATAAGGACCAGAACAGAAAAGAGGCATTCTGGGTAATATAAGCACTATCATTTTGGGGAAATATTCTACATCTTTCAACCCGCATACGTCACAATATAGTGGTTTAATGTCAATTACGTTAGAGTTATTTCAGGTGCATTAAGAATACAAAATTAGAGCTACTATGGATAAATCCAAACATGAACAGGTTCAATAAAGATGTATGAACAAATATGCAACAAAATGATGTTTCAGGAGGAATGCTATGCATTTTCCACTATACAATGGTTTAATTTGTTTCTACCATTTTAATTAGAACATTTCAAGGAGCAATGAATATTGATTAAAAATGTGCAGAGAAGCGGCCAGGTTTTCTTTGCTCTCAAAAGGTTGAAGTCAATCATGGGTGAATGACAGCCACCTCCCCCGTATTATCTCCCCACCACTCTTCCTCTCCCATATCTCCCCTCATAGCCCCTCTTTCCCCTTAAAGAAATACAACAATTCATCAAATGCACTCATTAAGCGGGTCCTATTTAACAATAATCGGTAATTGAGATTGAAAGAGGTCGGGAGTTGAGGCACTGTCTGCGCCACCTTCCTTCAATTAACTCCCAAATAGAATAATAATCCTCACTCCCCACGCCGCATTTCAATTCACAGTACCCCAACCTAACCCAACCCACTCCACCCTTCTCCCTAGTCCCCACAGTCCCTCCCCACCCTTCTCCCTAGTCCCCACAGTCTCTCCCCACCCTTCTCCCTAGTCCCCACAGTCCCTCCCAACCCTTCTCCCTAGTCCCCAGTCTCTCCCAACCCTTCTCCCTAGTCCCCACAGTCTCTCCCCCACCCTTCTCCCTAGTCCCCACAGTCTCTCCCCACCCTTCTCCCTAGTCCCCACAGTCTCTCCCCACCTTCTCCCTAGTCCCCACAGTCTCTCCCCAACCCTCTCCCTACTCCCCAGTCTCTCCCCAACCCTCTCCCTTCCCCCCACAGTCTCTCCCCACCCTTCTCCCTAGTCCCCAGTCTCTCCCCACCCTTCTCCCTACTCCCCACAGTCTCTCCCCACCCTTCTCCCTAGTCCCCACAGTCTCTCCCCACCCTTCTCCCTAGTCCCCACAGTCTCTCCCCACCCTTCTCCCTAGTCCCCACAGTCTCTCCCCACCCTTCTCCCTAGTCCCCACAGTCTCTCCCCACCCTTCTCCCTAGTCCCCACAGTCTCTCCCCACCCTTCTCCCTAGTCCCCACAGTCTCTCCCAACCCTTCTCCCTACTCCCCACAGTCTCTCCCCAACCCTCTCCCTACTCCCCACAGTCTCTCCCCCACCCTTCTCCCTAGTCCCCAGTCTCTCCCCACCCTTCTCTCTACTCCCCACAGTCTCTCCCCACCCTTCTCCCTAGTCCCCACAGTCTCTCCCCACCCTTCTCCCTAGTCCCCACAGTCTCTCCCCACCCTTCTCCCTACTCCCCACCCTTCTCCCTAGTCCCCACAGTCTCTCCCAACCCTTCTCCCTACTCCCCACAGTCTCTCCCCACCCTTCTCCCCTAATCCCCACAGTCTCTCCCCACCCTTCTCCCTACTCCCCACAGTCTCTCCCCACCCTTCTCTCTAGTCCCCACAGTCTCTCCCCACCCTTCTCCCTACTCCCCACAGTCTCTCCCCCACCCTTCTCCCTAGTCCCCACCCTTCTCCCTAGTCCCCACAGTCTCTCCCCACCCTTCTCCCTACTCCCCACAGTCTCTCCCCACCCTTCTCCCTAGTCCCCTACAGTCTCTCCCCACCCTTCTCCCTACTCCCCCACAGTCTCTCCCCACCCTTCTCCCTACTCCCCACAGTCTCTCCCCACCCTTCTCCCTAGTCCCCACAGTCTCTCCCCACCCTTCTCCCTACTCCCCACAGTCTCCCCCACCCTTCTCCCTAGTCCCCACAGTCTCTCCCCACCCTTCTCCCTACTCCCCACAGTCTCTCCCCACCCTTCTCCCTACTCCCCACAGTCTCTCCCAACCCTTCTCCCTACTCCCCACAGTCTCTCCCCACCCTTCTCCCTACTCCCCACAGTCTCCCCCACCCTTCTCTCTAGTCCCCACAGTCTCTCCCCACCCTTCTCCCTACTCCCCACAGTCTCTCCCCACCCTTCTCCCTAGTCCCCACAGTCTCTCCCCACCCTTCTCCCTACTCCCCACAGTCTCTCCCCACCCTCTCCGTGCCTTTATTAATCCTCTACCATTTCAGGTTCTCTTTACTGCAATGGACCACCCTTCTTCTCTCCTATCACGCCACAATGGTCATCCTGGCTTTGCCTCTTTACTTAAATGTGTATGTGTGGGTGATAACATCAAACGAGGCTATACAAAATGAAAAGGAATAATGTCATTCAAATAGCTGTTTTGACCTTTACTATCTAACATGATATTCATATTCTTCAAAAGAATCAGTCAAATCTTATCAACATTTATTTAACCTTAAGTCACCAGGAGTGATATATAAAGGCATAATGGATTCACCTAGTCATCTGAAACATAAAATAATCAAATGCCTCTGTCTATATTTGTGTATTTTAGCCTTTGGTCTGGCCTGTGCTTCTAAAAGGAACACACTCTCTGTCAGTCTGCAACTGGCAGTGTGTCCAGCAAATAGTGACAATGAGGACATGTCTGTGAACAAAGCATGGCACACAGCTCCAAACAGGTCCACTCTAGTCCTACACAAGGCTGAGTCCTCCTCAAGCAACAGCGGGTTTGCATAGGGCCCCGGGGTTAAGTGGAACAGTAAACATTCTCTAGTCCATCACTGTGTGATTAGTCTCATCAGAAATTCACTGGAAAATGTTCAGACATTTTCCTTCCTTTCTGTTTTCTTCTCTCCTTCTCTCTCTCCTCCAAGCAGAGAGTGGCAAATTAATGCATCCAGCATGGAGAATACCACAAATACAAAACACAGCAGCGATTTACATTACAAAGTGGACTGTTTCTAGACAACCTCTTCATTAGACGACGAGAGGCAAGACCAGAGAGTATCCCAAGGTCACTTCTAATTTGGACCGCCTAATTGGCAAGCATAGTTCAAAATGGCTATCATCTAGCCAGACTCAGAATTAATGAAGCACAATTATTTTCATTACCCCTATCTTAGACAGACAGAAAATGAGACATAGAAGGAGAGAGGAAAGGGAGGAGAGAGAGGAAGAGAGAGGGAGCGAGAGACGGAGGGAGGGGTAATGGAAGGATGGGGATGCAGGAGAGAGAGAGAGAGAGCACATGGTGGATAAAAATGAAGGTTGAGAGAGTGTGTGCATCTTTATGCACGGTCGGCATGAAATAAAAGTCTTCTATTTCGAATTCTATTAGGGCTCGTCTGCTACACATGTGGACAAAATAGAGTACCGTTCCATCTATATCCACCAGTAGAGTACCATTCCATCTATATCCACCAGGAGAGTACCGTCTCCATCTATATCCACCAGTAGAGTACCGTTACATCTATATCCACCAGTAGAGTACCGTTCCATCTATATCCACCAGTAGAGTACCATTCCATCTATATCCACCAGTAGAGTACCGTTCCATCTATATCCACCAGTAGACTCCATTCCATCTATATCCACCAGTAGAGTACCATTCCATCTATATCCACCAGTAGAGTACCGTTGCAACTATATCCACCAGTAGAGTACCGTTCCATCTATATCCACCAGTAGAGTACCGTTCCATCTATATCCACCAGTAGAGTACCGTTCCAACTATATCCACCAGTAGATTACCGTTCCATCTATATCCACCAGTAGAGTACCATTCCATCTATATCCACCAGTAGAGTACCGTAGAGTAGAGTACCGTTCCATCTATATGCACCAGTAGAGTACCGCTCCATCTATATCCACCAGTAGAGTACCGTTGCATCTATATCCACCAGTAGAGTACCGTTCTATCTATATCCACCAGTAGAGTACCATTCCATCTATATCCACCAGTAGAGTACCGTTCCATCTATATCCACCAGTAGAGTACCGTTCCATCTATATCCACCAGTAGAGTACCATTCCATCTATATGCACCAGTAGAGTACCGTTACATCTATATCCACCAGTAGACTCCATTCCATCTATATCCACCAGTAGAGTACCGCTCCATCTATATCCACCAGAAGAGTACCGCTCCAACTATATCCACCAGTAGATTACCGTTCCATCTATATCCACCAGTAGAGTACCGTTCCATCTATATCCACCAGTAGAGTACCGTTACATCTATATCCACCAGTAGAGTACCGTTCCATCTATATCCACCAGTAGAGTACCGTTCCATCTATATCCACCAGTAGAGTACTGTTCCATCTATATCCACCAGTAGAGTATCGTTCCATCTATATCTACCAGTAGAGTACCGTTCCATCTATATCCACCAGTAGAGTACCGTTCCATCTATATCCACCAGTAGAGTACCGTTCCATCTATATCCACCAGTAGAGTACCGCTCCATCTATATCCACCAGTAGAGTACCGCTCCATCTATATCCACCAGTAGAGTACCGTTACATCTATATCCACCAGTAGAGTACCGTTACATCTATATCCACCAGTAGAGTACCGTTACATCTATATCCACCAGTAGAGTACCGCCCCATCTATATCCACCAGTAGAGTACCGCTCCATCTATATCCATCAGTAGAGTACCGTTCCATCTATATCCACCAGTAGAGTACCGTTCCATCTATATCCACCAGTAGAGTACCGTTACATCTATATCCACCAGTAGAGTACCGTTCCATCTATATCCACCAGTAGAGTACCGTTCCATCTATATCCACCAGTAGAGTACCGTTCCATCTATATCCACCAGTAGAGTACCGTTACACCTATATCCACCAGTAGAGTACCGTTACATCTATATCCACCAGTAGTACC
>NW_027034464.1:0-8066 GCF_034236695.1 Oncorhynchus nerka | reverse complement strand
CCTGTAATAATAACTACCAGGTGTATCAGCTACCTGTTCTCTCTCTCCCCTGTAATAATAACTACCAGGTGTATCAGCTACCTGTTCTCTCTCTCCCTGTAATAATAATTACCAGGTGTATCAGCTACCTGTTCTCTCTCCCTGTAATAATAACTACCAGGTGTATCAGCTACCTGTTCTCTCTCCCTGTAATAATAACTACCAGGTACTAGCCACCTGTTCTCTCCCTGTAATAACTACCAGGTGTATCAGCTACCTGTTCTCTCTCTCTCTCCTGTAATAATACTCACCAGGTGTATCAGCTACCTGTTCTCTCTCCTGTAATAATAACTACCAGGTGTATCAGCTACCTGTTCTCTCTCTCCCTGTAATAATAACTACCAGGTGTATCAGCTAGCTCTCCTGTACCCAGGTGTTTCTCTCTCTCCTGTAATAATAACTACCAGGTGTATCAGCTACCTGTTCTCTCTCCCTGTAATAATAACTACCAGGTGTCAGCTACCTGTTCTCTCTCCCTGTAATAATAAATTACCAGGTGTATCAGTTCCTCTCTCTCCCTGTAATAATAACTACCAGGTGTATCAGCTACCTGTTCTCTCTCCTCCCCCTGTAATAATAACTACCAGGTGTATCAGCTACCTGTTCTCTCTCCCCTGTAATAATAACTACCAGGTGTATCAGCTACCTGTTCTCTCTCTTCCCTGTAATAATAACTACCAGGTGTATCAGCTACCTGTTCTCTCTCCTGTAATAATAACTACCAGGTGTATCAGCTACCTGTTCTCTCTCTCCCTGTAATAATAACTACCAGGTGTATCAGCTACCTGTTCTCTCTCCCTGTAATAATAACTACCAGGTGTATCAGCTACCTGTTCTCTCTCCTGTAATAATAACTACCAGGTGTATCAGCTACCTGTTCTCTCCTCTGTAATAATAATCCAGGTGTATCAGCTACCTGTTCTCTCTCCTGTAATAATAACTACCAGGTGTATCAGCTACCTGTTCTCTCCTGTAATAACTACCAGGTGTATCAGCTACCTGTTCTCTCTCCTGTAATAATAACTACCAGGTGTATCAGCTACCTGTTCTCTCTCCTGTAATAATAACTACCAGGTGTATCAGCTACCTGTTCTCTCTCCCCGTAATAACTACCAGGTGTATCAGCTACCTGTTCTCTCTCCCTGTAATAATAATCTGCCAGGTGTATCAGCTACCTGTTCTCTCTCTCCCCTGTAATAATAACTACCAGGTGTATCAGCTACCTGTTCTCTCTCCCTGTAATAATAACTACCAGGTGTATCAGCTACCTGTTCTCTCTCCCTGTAATAATAACTACCAGGTGTATCAGCTACCTGTTCTCTCTCTCTCTCCCTGTAATAATAACTACCAGGTGTATCAGCTACCTGTTCTCTCTCCCAATAATAACTACCAGGTGTATCAGCTAATTGTTCTCTCTCCCTGTAATAATAACTACCAGGTGTATCAGCTACCTGTTCTCTCTCTCTCTCCCTGTAATAATAACTACCAGGTGTATCAGCTACCTGTTCTCTCTCTCCCTGTAATAATAACTACCAGGTGTATCAGCTACCTGTTCTCTCTCCCTGTAATAATAACTACCAGGTGTATCAGCTACCTGTTCTCTCTCCCTGTAATAATAACTACCAGGTGTATCAGCTACCTGTTCTCTCTCTCCCTGTAATAATAACTACCAGGTGTATCAGCTACCTGTTCTCTCTCCCTGTAATAATAACTACCAGGTGTATCAGCTACCTGTTCTCTTCTCTCCTGTAATAATAACTACCAGGTGTATCAGCTACCTGTTCTCTCTCCTGTAATAACTACCAGGTGTATCAGCTACCTGTTCACTCTCCCTGTAATAATAACTACTTCAGGTGTATCAGCTACCTGTTCTTCTCCCCTGCAATAATAACTACCAGGTGTATCAGCTACCTGTTCTCTCTCTCTCTCCCTGTAATAATAATACCAGGTGTATCAGCTACCTGTTCTCTTCTCCTGTAATAATAACTACCAGGTGTATCAGCTACCTGCTTTCTCCTGTAATAATAACTAACAGGTGTATCAGCTTACCTGTCTTCTCCTGTAATAATAACTACCAGGTGTATCAGCTACCTGTGTTCTCTCTCTCTCCCTGTAATAATAACCACCAGGTATCAGCCACCTGTTCTCTCCTGCATAATAACACCAGGTGTATCACTACCTGTTCTCTCTCTCTCCCTGTAATAATAACTACCAGGTGTATCAGCTACCTGTTCTCTCTCTCCCTGTAATAATAACTACCAGGTGTTATTTTCTCTCTCTCTCTCTGTCTCTCGCTCTCTCTCTCTCTCTCTCGCTCTCTCTCTCTCTCTCTATCTCTCTCTCTATCTCTTTTCTTAATCTCTTCCCTCTCTTTTCATTATCAAGCTCTGTCTCTGCCATCTCTCCATCATCAGGCTCTCTGTCCGTCTTCAGGTTCTCTCTCCATCATCAGGCTCTCTGTCCGTCTTCAGGTTCTCTCTCCGTCATCCGGGGCAGAGAGCAGATTGTGTTTTTATAGTTGGGATGGCCCTATCCAATCACATCATTCTGTGGTGTCCATATTAAAAAACGTACGTAATGTCTCTAAATGTGTGTGTGTGTGTGTGTGTGTGTAGTTGTCCATGTGTTTCACATCAAGATCCTCTGTCTCTGCCAACAGATAATGGACCACAGCCTCTCTCCAATTAGCACAATGAGATTTGACGACCTCCACTGCTAATATATGTCACTGGGAGTGTGTGTGTGTATGGGTGTGTGGGGTGGGAGGGAGGGAGGGAGGAGTTAGGGAGAGGTCTCTGGGCATTATACTCTCCAATCTCACTGCAGAATCTGATGTTGTCCATAAACGCTAAAGATTTCGAAAAGGTTGTTCAAGGCATGAATACAGAATAGTTGGGTTAAGGTTTGGGATAAGGTTCACAATGGTTAATTTAATTAGGGTTAAGGTTTGGGATAAGGTTCTGAATGGTTAAGTTAAGGGTTATGGTTTGGGATAAGGTTCTGAATGGTTAAGTTAAGGGTTACGGTTTGGGATAAGGTTCTGAATGGTTAAGTTAAGGGTTAAGGTTTGGGATAAGGTTCTGAATGGTTAAATTATGAGTTAAGGGTTAAGGTTTGAATGGTTAGATAAGGTTCTGAATGGTTAAGTTAAGGGTTACGGTTGATAAGGAAATTGGGTTCTGAATGGTTAAGTTAAGGGTTAAGGTTTGGGATAAGGTTCTGAATGGTTAAGTTAAGGGTTACAGTTTGGGATAAGGTTCTGAATGGTTGCTAAGGTAAAAGGAATTTGCTGAGAGTTAAGGTTTGGAATAGGTTCTGAATGGTTAATGGATAAGGTTAAACGGGTTAAGGCTTGGGGATAAGGTTCTGAATGGTTAATTAAGGATTAAGGGTTACAGTTTGGGATAAGGTTCTGAATGGTTAAGTTAAGGGTTAGGGTTAATAAGGTTCTGAATGGTTTTAAGGGTTATAATAAGGTTCTGAATGGTTAAGTTAGGGTTAAGGTTTGGAATAAGGTTCTGAATGGTTTCAAGTTAAGGGTTACAGGTTTGGGACAAGGTTCTGAATGGTTGGTTAAGGGTTAGGGTTTGGGATAAGGTTCTGAATGGTTAAGTTAGGGTTAAGGTTTGGGATAAGGTTCTGAATGGTTAGTTAAGGGTTAAGGTTTGGGATAAGGTTCTGAATGGTTAAGTTAAGGGTTAAGGTTTGGGATAAGGTTCTGAATGGTTAAGTTAGGCGGGTTTGGGATAAGGTTCTGAATGGTTAAGTTAAGGGTTAGGGATTGGGATAAGGTTCTGAATGGTTAAATTAGGGGTTACGGTTTGGGATAAGGTTCTGAATGGTTGTTAAGGGTTAAGGGTTTGGGATAAGGTTTGAATGGTTGGTTAAGGGTTAAGGTTTGGGATAAGGTTCTGAATGGTTAAGTTAAGGGTTAAGGTTTGGGATAAAGGTTCTGAATGGTTAGAGTTAAGGGTTACGGTTTGGGATAAGGTTCCTGAATGGTTAAGGTTAAGGGTTACAGATTGGGGGATAAGGTTCTGAATGGTTAAGGTTAAGGGTTAAGGTTTGGGATTGGGACAGGTTCTGAATGGTTAAGTTAAGGGTTAAGGATTGGGATAAGGTTCTGAATGGTTAAGTTAAGGGTTAAGGTTTGGGACAAGGTTCTGAATGGTTAAGTTAAGGGTTAAGGTTTGGGATAAGGTTCTGAATGGTTAAGTTAAGGGTTAAGGTTTGGGATAAGGTTCTGAATGGTTAAGTTAAGGGGTTAAGGTTTGGGAAAAGGTTCTGAATGGTTAAGTTAAGGGTTAAGGTTTGGTTATTAAGGTTCTGAATGGTTAAACGGTTAAGGGTTAAGGTTTGGGATAAGGTTCTGAATGGTTAAGTTAAGGGTTAAGGTTTGGGATAAGGTTCTGAATGGTTAAGTTAAGGGTTAAGGATTGGGATAAGGTTCTGAATGGTTAAGTTAAGGGTTAAGGTTTGGGATAAGGTTCTGAATGGTTAAGTTAAGGGTTACAGTTTGGGATAAGGTTCTGAATGGTTAAGTTAAGGGTTAAGGTTTGGGATAAGGTTCTGAATGGTTAAGTTAAGGGTTAAGGTTTGGGATAAGGTTCTGAATGGTTAAGTTAAGGGTTAAGGTTTGGGGATAAGGTTCTGAATGGTTAGAGTTAAGGGTTAAGGTTTGGGATAAGGTTCTGAATGGTTAGGTTAAGGGTTAAGGTTTGGGATAAGGTTCTGAATGGTTAAAGGCGGCTTGGACAAGTTAAGGGTTTGGAATAAGGTTTGGTTGAAGGGTTAAGGTTTGGGATAAGGTTCTGAATGTTAAGTTAAGGGTTAAGGATTGGGATAAGGTTCTGAATGGTTAATTAAGGGTTAAGGTTTGGGATAAGGTTCTGAATGGTTAAGTTAAGGGTTAAGGTTTGGGATAAGGTTCTGAATGGTTAAGTTAAGGGTTAAGGATTGGGATAAGGTTCTGAATGGTTAAGTTAAGGGTTAAGGTTTGGGATAAGGTTCTGAATGGTTAAGTTAATAAGGGTTAAGGTTTGGGATAAGGTTCTGAATGGTTAAGGGTTAAGGGTTATAAGGTTTGGGATAAGGTTCTAATGGTTAAATGTTAAGGGTTAAGGTTTGGGATAAGGTTCTGAATGGTTAAGTTAAGGGTTACAGTTTGGGATAAGGTTCTGAATGGTTAAGTTAAGGGTTACGGTTTGGGATAAGGTTCTGAATGGTTAAGTTAAGGGTTAAGGTTTGGGATAAGGTTCTGAATGGTTAAGTTAAGGGTTAAGGTTTGGGATAAGGTTCTGAATGGTTAAGTTAAGGGTTAAGGTTTGGGATAAGGTTCTGAATGGTTAAGTTAAGGGTTAAGGTTTGGGATAAGGTTCTGAATGGTTAAGTTAAGGGTTAAGGTTTGGGATAAGGTTCTGAATGGTTAAGTTAAGGGTTAAGGTTTGGGATAAGGTTCTGAATGGTTAAGTTAAGGGTTAAGGTTTGGGATAAGGTTCTGAATGGTTAAGTTAAGGGTTAAGGTTTGGGATAAGGTTCTGAATGGTTAAGTTAAGGGTTACAGTTTGGGATAAGGTTCTGAATGGTTAAGTTAAGGGTTACAGTTTGGGATAAGGTTCTGAATGGTTAAGTTAAGGGTTAAGGTTTGGGATAAGGTTCTGAATGGTTAAGTTAAGGGTTAAGGTTTGGGATAAGGTTCTGAATGGTTAAGTTAAGGGTTAAGGTTTGGGATAAGGTTCTGAATGGTTAAGTTAAGGGTTAAGGTTTGGGATAAGGTTCTGAATGGTTAAGTTAAGGGTTAAGGTTTGGGATAAGGTTCTGAATGGTTAAGTTAAGGGTTAAGGATTGGGATAAGGTTCTGAATGGTTAAGTTAAGGGTTACAGTTTGGGATAAGGTTCTGAATGGTTAAGTTAAGGGTTAAGGTTTGGGATAAGGTTCTGAATGGTTAAGTTAAGGGTTAAGGATTGGGATTAAGGTTCTGAATGGTTAAGGGTTAAGGTTTGGGATAAGGTTCTGAATGGTTAAGTTAAGGGTTAAGGTTTGGGATAAGGTTCTGAATGGTTAAGTTAAGGGTTAAGGTTTGGGATAAGTTCTGAATGGTTAAATTAAGGGTTAAGGTTTGGGACAAGGTTCTGAATGGTTAAGTTAAGGGTTAAGGTTTGGGATAAGGTTCTGAATGGTTAAGTTAAGGGTTAAGGTTTGGGATAAGGTTCTGAATGGTTAAGTTAAGGGTTAAGGTTTGGGATAAGGTTCTGAATGGTTAAGTTAAGGGTTACAGTTTGGGATAAGGTTCTGAATGGTTAAGTTAAGGGTTAAGGTTTGGGATAAGGTTCTGAATGGTTAAGGGTTACAGTTTGGGATAAGGTTCTGAATGGTTGGTTAAGGGTAAGGTTTGGGATAAGGTTCTGAATGGTTAAGTTAAGGGTTAAGGTTTGGGATAAGGTTCTGAATGGTTAAGTTAAGGGTTAAGGATTGGGATAAGGTTCTGAATGGTTAAGTTAAGGGTTAAGGTTTGGGATAAGGTTCTGAATGGTTAAGTTAAGGGTTAAGGATTGGGATAAGGTTCTGAATGGTTAAGTTAAGGGTTAAGGTTTGGGATAAGGTTCTGAATGGTTAAGTTAAGGGTTTGGGATAAGGTTTGGTTGATTAAGGATTCTGAATGGTCTAATGGTTAAGGGTTAAGGTTTGGGATAAGGTTCTGAATGGTTAAGTTAAAGGGTTAAGGTTTGGGATAAGGTTCTGAATGGTTAAGTTAAGGGTTAAGTTTGGGATGGAGTTCTGAATGGTTAGGTTAAGGGTTAAGGTTTGGGATAAGGTTCTGAATGGTTAAGTTAAGGGTTAAGGTAGGGACAAGGTCTGAATGGTTAAGTTAAGGGTTACCAGTTTGGGATAAGGTTCTGAATGGTTAAGTTAAGGGTTAAAGGTTTGGGATAAGGTTCTGAATGGTTAAGTTAAGGGTTAAGGATTGGGATAAGGTTCTGAATGGTTAAGTTAAGGGTTACAGGTTTGGGATAAGGTTCTGAATGGTTAAGTTAAAGGGTTAAGGTTTGGGATAAGGTTCTGAATGGTTGTTAGGGTTAAGGATTGGGATAAGGTTCTGAATGGTTAAGTTAAAGGGTTGTTGGTTTTTGGGATAAGGTTCTGAATGGTTAAGTTAAGGGTTAAAGGTTTGGGATAAGGTTGAATGGTTCAATTGGAGATTACGGTTAAGTTGAATGGTTGTTAAGGGTTAAGGTTGGGACAAGGTTCACAATGGTTAAGTTAAGGGTTGAGTTTGGGATAAGGTTCTGAATGGTTAAATTAAGGGTTAACGGTTTGGGATAAGGTTCTGAATGGTTAAGTTAAGGGTTAAGGTTTGGGATAAGGTTCTGAATGGTTAAGTTAAGGGTTACGGTTTGGGATAAGGTTCTGAATGGTTAAGTTAATAAAGGGAATGGTTATTAAGGGTTAAGGTTTGGGATAAGTTCTGAATGGTTAGAAGTTATAGGGTTTAATACGGTTTGGGATAAGGTTCTGAATGGTTAAATTAAGGATTACAGTTTGGGATAAGGTTCTGAATGGTTAAGTTAGGGTTAAGGATTTAGGACAAGGTTCTGAATGTGGTTAAGTTATGTCAAGGTTTGGGATAAGGTTCTGAATGGTTGGTTAAGGTTCAGGTTTGGGATAAGGTTCTGAATGGTCATTAAGGGTTAAGGTTTGGGATAAGGTTCTGAATGGTTAAGTTAAGGGTTAAGGTTTGGGATAAGGTTCTGAATGGTTAAGTTAAGGGTTAAGTTTGGGATAAGGTTCTGAATGGTTAAGTTAAGGGTTACAGTTTGGGATAAGGTTCTGAATGGTTAAGTTAAGGGTTAAGGCTCTGGATAAGGTTCCGAATGGTTGGGTTAAGGGTTGGGGGATAGGTTCTTGAATGGTTGTTGGTACGGTGATTGGGACAAGGTTCTGAATGGTTAAGTTAAGGGTTAAGGTTTGGGATAAGGTTCTTGAATGGTTATTAAGGTTACAGTTTGGGATAAGGTTCTGAATGGTT
>NW_027034463.1:0-8066 GCF_034236695.1 Oncorhynchus nerka | reverse complement strand
AGTGCCATGTTAGTGCTCATGTTAGTGCCATGTTAGTGCCATGTTAGTGCCATGTTAGTGCCATGTTAGTGCCATGTTAGTGCATGTTGGGTGCCATGTTAGTGCCATGTTAGTGCCATGGTGTTAGTGCCATGTTAGTGCCATGTTAGTGCCATGTTAGTGCCATGTTAGTGCCATGTTAGTGCCATGTTAGTGCCATGTTAGTGCCATGTTAGTGCTATGTTAGTGCCATGTTAGTGCTATTATGCCATGTTAGTGCCATGTTAGTGCCATGTTAGTGCCATGTTAGTGCCATGTTAGTGCCATGTTAGTGCCATGTTAGTGCCATGTTAGTGCCATGTTAGTGCCATGTTAGTGCCATGTTAGTGCCATGTTAGTGCCATGTTATGCTATGTTAGTGCTATGTTAGTGCCATGTTAGTGCCATGTTCTCGAGGCTGTAAACTCTGTTCTAAAGACTCATGATGCAGTGGAAGACTTTGATGAAGGGTGTGCTGCTAGAGACTTTGATGAAGGGTGTGCTGCTAGAGACATTGATGAAGGGTGTGCTGCTAGAGACTTCGATGAAGGGTGTGCTGCTAGAGACTTCGATGAAGGGTGTGCTGCTAGAGACTTTGATGAAGGGTGTGCTGCTAGAGACTTTGATGAAGGGTGTGCTGCCAGAGACTTGATGAAGGGTGTGCTGCTAGAGACTTGATGAAGGGTGTGCTGCTAGAGACATTGATGAAGGGTGTGCTGCTAGAGACTTTGATGAAGGGTGTGCTGCTAGAGACTTTGATGAAGGGTGTGCTGCTAGAGACATTGATGAAGGGGTGCTGCTAGAGACTTTGATGAAGGTGTGCTGCTAGAGACATTGATGAAGGGTGTGCTGCTAGAGACTTTGATGAAGGGTGTGCTGCCAGGGAGACTTGAGAAGGGTGCTGCTAGGAGACTTTGATGAAGGGTGTGCTGCTAGAGACTTTGATGAAGGGTGTGCTGCTAGAGACTTTGATGAAGGGTGTGCTGCTAGAGACTTTGATGAAGGTGTGCTGCTAGAGACTTTGATGAAGGTGTGCTGCTAGAGACTTTGATGAAGGGTGTGCTGCTAGAGACATTGATGAAGGTGTGCTGCTAGAGATTTTGATGAAGGGTGTGCTGAGACTTTGATGAAGGGTGTGCTGCTAGAGACTTTGAGGAAGGGTGTGCTGCTAGAGACTTAGATGAAGGTGCTGGCTAGAGACATTGATGAAGGGCAAAGCATAGAGACTTTGATGAAGGGTGTGCTGCTAGAGAGCCCGATGAAGGGTGTGCTGCTAGAGACATTGATGAAGGGTGTGCTGCTAGAGACTTTGATGAAGGGTGTGCTGCTAGAGACATTGATGAACGGTGTGCTGCTAGAGACATTGATGAAGGGTGTGCTGCTAGAGACTTTGATGAAGGGTGTGCTGCTAGAGACTTTGAGGAAGGGTGTGCTGCTAGAGACTTTGATGAAGGGTGTGCTGCTAGAGACTTTGATGAAGGGTGTGCTGCTAGAGACTTTGATGAAGGGTGTGCTGCTAGAGACTTTGATGAAGGTGCTGCTAGGAGACTTCGATGAAGGGTAAAGTTGCTAGAGACTTTGGATGAAGGGGTGTGCTGCTAGAGACTTTGATGAAGGGTGTGCTGCTAGAGACTTTGATGAAGGGTGTGCTGCTAGAGACTACGATGAAATGTTTTCTGCTAGGCAACAGGCTTACAAAGACATGACAGTGCAGTCCTCGGTCCTCTCGCCTCTGTCTCTCTCTCTCTCTCTCTCTCTCTCTCTCTCTCTGTCTCTCTCTCTCTCTCTCTCTCTCTCTCTGTCTCTCTGTCTCTCTCTCTCTCACACACTATCTCTCTCTCTCTCTCTCTCTCTCTCTCTCTCTCTCTCTCTCTCTCTCTCAGCTATCTGATACATCCCTAACGTCTATTGTACAAGAATAACTCAGCCTCCCAGCTGCGGAGGCATCTGATTGGTAGAAACAGAGCTTTGATGTATGTCACTATTAATTAACATAATCAATCTAAAGCCAATCAATGTAAGAGGAACATTCATAGAAATCTGTTATATATATACTATACATAGGATCATCACATGCATTACTTCATTCAGAGAACTTGTGAAAATGTCCTAGATATTAATCTTGATCAATGTCTTCCAAACCAATCAGAGCTAAAGAATGGACATGGCCAACCGGATTGAAGGAGGAGTTCTTGAATGAACTAATAATTAACGAATCAGGATGATCAGATAAATTATTCCCTGCAAGTAAAATTAAAACACTTTGGTCAATGGAACTGAGTGCGATATGGGATATCTCAAGATCCAACCACATTGTTAAATGACCAAGGCCCATTGCTAAATGACCAAGGCCCATTGTTAAATGACCAAGGCCCATTGTTAAATGACCAAGGCCCATTGCTAAATGACCAAGGCCCATTGATAAAGGACCAAGGCCCATTGTTAAATGACCAAGGCCCAGAGCACATACGTATCAAACAACAACAACAACAACAACTTAACAACATGAAGCATGATATTTTTGAAGTATCTCCTCCACTCTGCAACTCACCTGTTGCTAGGTTATTCCTGCCTCTAGTTAGCTAAAGACATGCCCTTCCTCTCCTTCTACACACAGAACTCCTAGTGGTACCTGTCCACCGAACCAGGGTGCTCGCTCATCGTCATGGAAACCCCTTGGCTCGGACCTGACCCCACGCCACACACCACAAATTGGAAGCGCTTGAAATATTCCAGGTAAAATCCCTGTGTGTCTCGAGGATCACTGGAACGCTCTGACCCTGAGGAGGGTTTAGGGATTAGGAGCATGGATAATAACGTGGCTAGGAACACACACTGCACACTGCACACTTCTACACACACACACACACACACACACACACACACACACACACACACACACACACACACACACACACACACGCACACACACACACACACACACACACACACACACACACACACACTGCACACTGCACACTCCGCACACACACACACACACACACACACACACACACACACACACACACACACACACACACACACACACACACACTGCACACTGCACACTTCGCACACACACACACACACACACACACACACACACACACACACACACACACACACACAAAGACACACACTTCACACTGCACGCAACACACACACACGCACGACAACAAAGACACACACACACACAGGATCCTGTTTCTCATGAGGTGTGCTGGGAGCAGCATTTAACCAGAAGAGTAGAATTAATAGGATTACAAAGACTTAGAACTGTGTGTGTGTGTGTGTGTGTGTGTGTGTGTGTGCCTGATTAGAGGCGATCGAGCTGAGTGTGCAGGATCTAGAGACAATTCATGGCTCCATTTCACCTGTCATCTCGTCTATTCCTTTCCTCTTGTATCCTCACTCCTCGCTCCTTCTCAAAACCAATTGGAGAAGAAGATCCGAGGGGAGGGGCTTGAGAAGGAGGTGGCGGAGAAGGAGGAAGGATCATGGAAAGGTAAATTGGAGATGGTTGGAACCCTGAAGTTTCCCCTTACACACTGATCCTGGGTCAGGTTAGAATGTCCCCCAGTTGGGTCCTAGATCTGGAGGAAAACACCAAGGAAGAAAACATGTCCTATACCGCCCCCTAGGGGAATGACTAAGCAACTGTCTACACGGCAATCAGCTCCACTATTACACAGCTGCTACACAACTATAACTACTTCTACACTACTACACAACTATAACCACTTCTACACTACCACAACACTACCACCACACTACTACACTACTACTACACTACCACTACACTGCTA
Organism: Oncorhynchus nerka; assembly: GCF_034236695.1. Classification (NCBI taxonomy): domain Eukaryota; kingdom Metazoa; phylum Chordata; class Actinopteri; order Salmoniformes; family Salmonidae; genus Oncorhynchus; species Oncorhynchus nerka. The sequence goes on along the minus strand of NW_027034463.1, from coordinate 4,242 downwards.
CTACACTTCTACACTGCAATCAGCTCCACTATTACACTGCTGTTACACAACTAAAACTACTACTACACTACAACACTACTACCACTATACTACTATTACACTACTACTACACTACTACACTACTACACTACTACACTACTACTACACTAATACACTGCTACTACACTACTACTACACTACTACTACACAACTACACTACTACTACACGACAACACTACTACTACACTACTACTACACTACTACACTACCACAACACGACCACAACACTACTACTACACTACTACACTACAATCAACGCCACTATTACACTACTACACTACAATCAGCTCCACTATTACACTGCTGCTACACAACTAAAACTACTACTACACTACCACAACACTACCACTACACTACTACTACACTACTACTACACTACTACTACACTACTACACTACTACTACACTACTACACTACTACACTACTACTACACTACTACTACACTACTACACTACTACTACCATTACACTACTACTACACTACTACTACACTACTACTACACTACAATCAGCTCCACTATTACACTGCTGCTACACAACTAAAACTACTACTACACTACCACAACACTACCACTACACTACCACAACACTACCACTACACTACTACTACACTACTACTACACTACTACACTACTACTACACTACTACACTACTACATTACTACTACACTACAACACTACTAATGCACTACCACTACACCACTACACTACTACTACACTACTACACTACTACACTACAATCAATTACATTATTACACTACTACACTACAAAATAGGCTCCACTATTACACTGCTGCTACACAACTAAAACTACTACTACACTACCACAACACTACCACAACACTACCACTACACTACTACTACACTACTACTACACTACTACACTACTACTACACTACTACACTGCTACTACACTACTACTACACTTCTACACTGCAATCAGCTCCACAATTACACTGCTGCTACACAACTAAAACTACTACTACACTACCACAACACTACCACAACACTACCACTACACTACTACTACACTACTACTACACTACTACACTACTACTACACTACTACACTGCTACTACACTACTACTACACTACTACTACACAACTACACTACTACTACATGACAACACTACTAATACACTACTACACTACCACAACACGACCACAACACTACTACTACACTACTACTACACTACTACACTACTACACTACTACTACACTACTACACTACTACACTACTACTACACTACTACACTACTACACTACAATCAACTCCACTATTACACTACTACACTACAATCAACTCCACTATTACACTGCTGCTACACAACTAAAAGTACTACTACACTACCACAACACTACCACTACACTACTACTACACTACTACTACACTACTACACTACTACACTACTACTACACTACTACACTACAACACTACTACTACACTACTACTACACTACAATACTACTAATGCACTACCACTACACCACTACACTACTACTACCCTACTACACTACTACTACACTACTACACTACTACACTACAATCAACTCCACTATTACACTGCTAATACACAACTACAACTACTACTACACTACCACAACACTACCACTACACTACTACTACACTACTACTACACTACTACACTACTACACTACTACTACACTACTACACTACAACACTACTACTACACTACAATACTACTAATGCACTACCACTACACCACTACACTACTACTACCCTACTACACTACTACTACACTACTACACTACAATCAACTCCACTATTACACTGCTAATACACAACTACAACTACTACTACACTACCACAACACTACCATTACACTACTACTACACTACTACTACACTACTACTACACTACTACACTACTACTACACTACTACTACACTACTACTACACTACTACACTACTACTACACTACTACACTACTACTACACTACTACACTACTACACTACTACACTACTACTACACTACTACACTACTACTACTACAACATTCTAACTCCACATTACACTTACTACACCACAATCAACTCTACTATTACACTGCAGCTACACAACTAAAACTACTACTACACTACTACACTACTACTACACTACTACACTACAATCAACTCCACTATTACACTGCTAATACACAACTACAACTACTACTACACTACCACAACACTACCATTACACTACTACTACACTACTACTACACTACTACACTACTACACTACTACTACTACTACTACACTACTACACTACTACTACACTACTACACTACTACACTACTACTACACTACTACTACACTACACTACTACTACACTACTATCACTACTACTACACTACTACTACTACTACTACAACTACTACTACACTACTACCACTACTACTACACTACATACTACTACACTACTACTACTACCACTACACTACACACTACTACTACTACACTACTACTACACTCACTACTACTACTATTACAACTACTACACTACTACATCACACACTACTACACTACTACACTACTACAACTCTACTACTACACTACTACTACTACTACACTACTACTACTACCACTACACTACTATTACACTACTACATACACTACTACACACACCACTACACTACTACACTACTACTAACTACTCACTACTACACTCACTAACTACACTACTACTACTACTACACTACTACCACTACTACACTACTACTACACTACTACACTACTACACTACTACTACACTACACTACTACTACTACTACTACTACTCACTACACTATTACTACACTACTACACTACTACTACACTACTACTACACTACTACACTACCACTACACTACACTACACTACTACTACACTACTACACTACTACACACCACTAACTACTACTACACTACTACACTACTGCCTACAATCACTACCACTACCACTACTACTACACTACTACCTACTACTACTAACACTACCACTACACTACTAACACTACTATACCACACTACACACATCACTAATTACTACCACTATCAGCCACATTTTACACTACTACACTACAATTAGCTACCACTATCTACACTACCACTACTACTACCACTACCCACTACTACACTGCACTACACTACTACTACACTACTACTACTACTACTACACTACTACTACACTACTACACACTACACCAACCACTACTACACTACTACACTACCACTACACTACTACATCTACTACTACACTACCAGACCAACAGCACTACCACTCAACTCCATACACTACTACTACACTACTACTACACTCAGCTCCACTACAATCAACCCCCGCTGCTACAATTACTACACTACCACTGCTAACTACTACACTACCACAACTACTACACCACAATCAACTCCACTATTACACTGCTGATACACAACTAAAAACTACTACTACACTACTCACTACACTATCACATTACCTACTACTACACTACCACTACACACTCACTACACTACTACACTACTACTATCTACAACTACTACACTACTACAACTACCACTACACTACACCTACTGACTACAATACTAACACACGACTACTACACTACTACACTACACTACACTATACTACGCTATTACACTACTACACTACAACATACTACACTACTTACAATCATTACACACAACTAACCACTACTACTACACTACTAAGTACTACTATTACACCACTACACTACTACTACACTCACTACACACTACACACTACTACACTATTACACTACTACTACCACACTACTATCACACTCACTACACACTACTACTACCACACTACCACTACATCCATTACACTACCACACCATCAACTACTACACGTACACTACTACCACTACTACACTACTACACTACTACACTACACTACTACTACACTACTACACTACTACACTACTACACTACTACTACACTACTACACTATTACGTCATATTCAGCACTGCATTCACTGTCACTAGCTCCACTCATTACACTGCGGCCACACAACCACAACTACTAGCCACACCACACACTGATACCACTACTACACTACCACAACTACTACTACACGCATCACACTACTACTACACTACTACACTGCTACACTACGACACACTACTACCACACTACTACACTATTACACTATTACACTACTACACTACTACTACACTACTACACTATTACACTATTACACACTACT
>NW_027034462.1:0-8064 GCF_034236695.1 Oncorhynchus nerka | reverse complement strand
ACAAACACACACCAAACACACACCAAACACACACTAAACACACAGCAAACACACACCAAACACACATCAAACACACACTAAACACACACCAAACACACACCAAACATACACTAAACACACAACAAACAGACAACAAACACACACCAAACACACACTAAACACACACTAAACACACAACAAACACACACCAAACATACACTAAACACACACTAAACACACAGCAAACATACACCAAACACACACTAAACACACAACAAACACACACTAAACACACAACAAACACACACCAAACACACACCAAACACACACCAAACATACACTAAACACACAGCAAACACACACCAAACACACACTAAACACACAACAAACACACACCAAACATACACCAAACACACACTAAACACACAACAAACACACACCAAACACACATCAAACACACACTAAACACACAACAAACACACACCAAACATACACTAAACACACAACAAACAGACAACAAACACACACCAAACACACACTAAACACACAACAAACACACACTAAAACACACAACAAACACACACAAAACACACACCAAACATACACTAAACACACACTAAACACACACCAAACACACAACAAACACACACTAAACACACACCAAACGCACACTAAACGCACACCAAACACACACCAAACATACACTAAACACACACCAAACACACACCAAACACACACTAAACACACACCAAACACACACCAAACGCACACTAAACGCACACCAAACACACACTACACAACACACACCAAACACACACCAAACACACACCAAACACACACTAAACACACACCAAACACACACCAAACACACACTAAACACACACAAACAAACACACACTAAACACACAACAAACACACACCAAAACACACACCAAACACACACTAAACACACACTAAACACACACCAAACACACACTAAACACACACCAAACACACACTAAACATACACTAAACACACAACAAACACACACTAAACATACACTAAACACACACCAAACACACACTAAACACACAACAAACAGACAACAAACACACACCAAACACACACTAAACACACAACAAACACACACTAAAACACACAACAAACACACACCAAACACACACCAAACATACACTAAACACACACTAAACACACACCAAACACACAACAAACACACACTAAACACACACCAAACACACACTAAACACACACCAAACATACACTAAACACACACTAAACACACACCAAACACACACTAAACACACACTAAACACACACCAAACGCACACTAAACGCACACCAAACACACACCAAACATACACTAAACACACACCAAACACACACCAAACACACACTAAACACACACCAAACACACACCAAACGCACACTAAACGCACACCAAACACACACTAAACACACAACAAACACACACCAAACACACACCAAACACACACTAAACACACACCAAACACACACTAAACACACACCAAACACACACCAAACACACACTAAACACACAACAAACACACACTAAACACACAACAAACACACACCAAACACACACCAAACACACACTAAACACACACTAAACACACACCAAACACACACTAAACACACACCAAACACACACTAAACATACACTAAACACACACCAAACGCACACTAAACGCACACCAAACACACACCAAACATACACTAAACACACACTAAACGCACACCAAACACACACTAAACACACACCAAACATACACCAAACACACAACAAACACACACCAAACACACACTAAACACACACCAAACACACACCAAACACACACTAAACACACACTAAACACACACCAAACACACACCAAACACACACCAAACATACACTAAACACACAGCAAACACACACCAAACACACACTAAACACACAACAAACACACACCAAACATACACCAAACACACACTAAACACACAACAAACACACACCAAACACACATCAAACACACACTAAACACACACCAAACACACACCAAACATACACTAAACACACAACAAACAGACAACAAACACACACCAAACACACACTAAACACACAACAAACACACACTAAAACACACAACAAACACACACCAAACATACACTAAACACACACTAAACACACACCAAACACACAACAAACACACACTAAACACACACCAAACACACACTAAACACACACCAAACATACACTAAACACACACTAAACACACACCAAACACACACTAAACACACACTAAACACACACCAAACGCACACTAAACGCACACCAAACACACACCAAACATACACTAAACACACACCAAACACACACCAAACACACACTAAACACACACCAAACACACACCAAACGCACACTAAACGCACACCAAACACACGCTAAACACACAACAAACACACACCAAACACACACCAAACACACACTAAACACACACCAAACACACACCAAACACACACTAAACACACAACAAACACACACTAAACACACAACAAACACACACCAAACATACACCAAACACACACTAAACACACAACAAACACACACCAAACACACATCAAACACACACTAAACACACACCAAACACACACCAAACATACACTAAACACACAACAAACAGACAACAAACACACACCAAACACACACTAAACACACAACAAACACACACTAAAACACACAACAAACACACACCAAACACACACCAAACATACACTAAACACACACTAAACACACACCAAACACACAACAAACACACACTAAACACACACCAAACACACACTAAACACACACCAAACATACACTAAACACACACTAAACACACACCAAACACACAACAAACACACACTAAACACACACCAAACACACACTAAACACACACCAAACATACACTAAACACACACTAAACACACACCAAACACACACTAAACACACACTAAACGCACACCAAACGCACACACCAAACACACACCAAACATACACCAAACACACACCAAACACACACCAAACACACACTAAACACACACCAAACACACACCAAACGCACACTAAACGCACCAAACACACACTAAACACACACCAAACACACACCAAACACACACCAAACACACACCAAACACACACTAAACACACACCAAACACACACCAAACACACACTAAACACACAACAAACACACACTAAACACACAACAAACACACACCAAACACACACCAAACACACACTAAACACACACTAAACACACACCAAACACACACTAAACACACACCAAACACACACTAAACATACACTAAACACACAACAAACACACACTAAACATACACTAAACACACACACCAAACACACACTAAACACACAACAAACAGACAACAAACACACACCAAACACACACTAAACACACAACAAACACACACTAAAACACACAACAAACACACACCAAACACACACCAAACATACACTAAACACACACTAAACACACACCAAACACACAACAAACACACACTAAACACACACCAAACACACACTAAACACACACCAAACATACACTAAACACACACTAAACACACACCAAACACACACTAAACACACACTAAACACACACCAAACGCACACTAAACGCACACCAAACACACACCAAACATACACTAAACACACACCAAACACACACCAAACACACACTAAACACACACCAAACACACACCAAACGCACACTAAACGCACACCAAACACACACTAAACACACAACAAACACACACCAAACACACACCAAACACACACTAAACACACACCAAACACACACTAAACACACACCAAACACACACCAAACACACACTAAACACACAACAAACACACACTAAACACACAACAAACACACACCAAACACACACCAAACACACACTAAACACACACTAAACACACACCAAACACACACTAAACACACACCAAACACACACTAAACATACACTAAACACACACCAAACGCACACTAAACGCACACCAAACACACACCAAACATACACTAAACACACACTAAACGCACACCAAACACACACTAAACACACACCAAACATACACCAAACACACAACAAACACACACCAAACACACACTAAACACACACCAAACACACACCAAACACACACTAAACACACACTAAACACACACCAAACACACACCAAACACACACCAAACATACACTAAACACACAGCAAACACACACCAAACACACACTAAACACACAACAAACACACACCAAACATACACCAAACACACACTAAACACACAACAAACACACACCAAACACACATCAAACACACACTAAACACACACCAAACACACACCAAACATACACTAAACACACAACAAACAGACAACAAACACACACCAAACACACACTAAACACACAACAAACACACACTAAAACACACAACAAACACACACCAAACATACACTAAACACACACTAAACACACACCAAACACACAACAAACACACACTAAACACACACCAAACACACACTAAACACACACCAAACATACACTAAACACATACTAAACACACACTAAACACACACTAAACACACACTAAACACACACCAAACGCACACTAAACGCACACCAAACACACACCAAACATACACTAAACACACACCAACACACACCAAACACACACTAAACACACACCAAACACACACCAAACGCACACTAAACGCACACCAAACACACGCTAAACACACAAACAAACACACACCAAACACACACCAAACACACACTAAACACACACCAAACACACACCAAACACACACTAAACACACAACAAACACACACTAAACACAATAACAAACACACACCAAACATACACCAAACACACACTAAACACAATAAATGTGCACACACCAAACACATCAAACACACACTAAACACACACCAAACACACACCAAACATACACTAAAACACACAACAAACAGACAACAAACACACACCAAACACACACTAAAAACACACAACAAACACACACTAAAACACACAACAAACACACACCAAACACACACCAAACATACACTAAACACACACTAAACACACACCAAACACACAACAAACACACACTAAACACACACCAAACACACACTAAACACACACCAAACATACACTAAACACACACTAAACACACACCAAACACACAACAAACACACACTAAACACACACCAAACACACACTAAACACACACCAAACATACACTAAACACACACTAAACACACACCAAACACACACTAAACACACACACTACCAAACACACACCAAACACACACTAAACACACACACTAAACACACACCAAACACACACCAAACACACACTAAACACACACCAAACACACACCAAACACACACCAAACACACACTAAACACACACCAAACACACACCAAACACACACTAAACACACACACACAAACACACACTAAACACACACAACAAACACACACCAAACACACACCAAACACACACTAAACACACACCAAACACACACTAAACACACACCAAACACACACTAAACATACACTAAACACACACCAAACGCACACTAAACGCACACCAAACACACACCAAACATACACTAAACACACACCAAACACACACCAAACATACACTAAACACACAACAAACAGACAACAAACACACACCAAACACACACTAAACACACAACAAACACACACTAAAACACACAACAAACACACACCAAACACACACCAAACATACACTAAACACACACTAAACACACACCAAACACACAACAAACACACACTAAACACACACCAAACACACACTAAACACACACCAAACATACACTAAAACACACACTAAACACACACCAAACACACACTAAACACACACCAAACGCACACTAAACGCACACCAAACACACACCAAACATACACTAAACACACACCAAACACACACCAAACACACACTAAACACACACCAAACACACACCAAACGCACACTAAACGCACACCAAACACACACTAAACACACAACAAACAAACACCAAACACACACCAAACACACACTAAACACACACCAAACACACACCAAACACACACTAAACACACACCAAACACACACTAAACACACACCAAACACACACCAAACACACACTAAACACACAACAAACACACACTAAACACACAACAAACACACACCAAACACACACCAAACACACACTAAACACACACCAAACACACACTAAACACACACCAAACACACACTAAACATACACTAAACACACACCAAACGCACACTAAACGCACACCAAACACACACCAAACATACACTAAACACACACCAAACACACACTAAACGCACACCAAACACACACTAAACACACACCAAACATACACCAAACACACAACAAACACACACCAAACACACACTAAACACACACCAAACACACACCAAACACACACTAAACACACACCAAACACACACCAAACACACACTAAACACACACCAAACACACACCAAATAAATTCTGAAGCTGTTCGATTCCTGTGCTGTAATATTCTCGACAATTTCTTTTCCTTCTTAGACAAATTAAGGCATCTGAGTAAAATCATTAACTAGAGACTCAACAAACTATGTATGTGGAAAACATCAAAGTATTTCTCCATAAAGACATGCTTTCATCTCATCAAACACAACAGGATCCTCTCCGTAGCCTTTTGACACTTCCACCAAATATTCTGGACAATTTCCTTCTTAGACAAATGAAGCCGTCTGAGGTAATTGCCAACTAAGAGACTTCACAGACTGAATAACATTCTTTCAGTTTAATCCTGTGACTGAGAACCTGAGCCATGCAGGGTGCACTTGGCCCAGCAATGTTCCCCCAAAGACTTGGTCCTGTTCTTATGCACCAAAATGGAAGAAAACAAATTGTGAGGGACTTAGTGAACTCGTCCAATAGAAACTCTAATTTTGTTCTCCATTCATAAAAGTTTAAAATGTTTTCCTTGCTTTTCTAATGAACACGACTATGATGCTTGGGCCTGGTTCCTACGGAGATTACCCAGAACTCTGGCAGGGAGTGATCAGGGACTCAGGGATTAAAGATCATTTGTCATGAGGAATTGCTTTACGCGTTGTAATTGTAATTCCTGCTGTCTTGCCTGCCAACACAGTGGGCGAATGGACAGTCGGCAGCTTGGCCCAGTCACCCGGTTGAGTTACACTGGTCCCAGATCTGGATTGTACTGTCTGGTGTGAAAATGACCAAAGGAATTGACAAGACAACACCAACACATCTGGGACCAGACTGTCTGAGAATCTATGAAGCACCAACACATCTGGGACCAGACTGTCTGAGAATCTATGAAGCACCAACACACCTGGGACCAGACTGTCTGAGAATCTATGAAGCACTAACACATCTGGGACCAGACTGTCTGAGAATCTATGAAGCACTAACACATCTGGGACCAGGCCGTTGAGAGTCTATGAAACACTATCACATCTGGGACAGACTATCTGGAGAATCTACGAAGCACTAACACATCTGGGACCAGACTGTCTGAGAATCTATGAAGCACTAACACATCTGGGACCAGACTGTCTGAGAATCTATGAAGCACTAACACATCTGGGACCAGACTGTCTGAGAATCTATGAAGCACTAACACATCTGGGACCAGACTGTCTGAGAGTCTATGAAGCACTAACACATCTGGGACCAGACTGTCTGAGAATCTATGAAGCACTAACACATCTGGGACCAGACTGTCTGATAATCTATGAAGCACTAACACATCTGGGACCAGACTGTCTGAGAATCTATGAAGCACTAACACATCTGGGACCAGACTGTCTGAGAGTCTATGAAGCACTAACACATCTGGGACCAGACTGTCTGAGAATCTATGAAGCACTAACACATCTGGGACCAGACTGTCTGAGAATCTATGAAGCACTAACACATCTGGGACCAGACTGTCTGAGAATCTATGAAGCACTAACACATCTGGGACCAGACTGTCTGAGAA
>NW_027034461.1:0-8059 GCF_034236695.1 Oncorhynchus nerka | reverse complement strand
ACTATAGAGCCTTCTCCATTATCATACCAGGCCCACTGACTACTATAGAGCCTTCTCCATTATCATGCCAGGCCCACTGACTACTATAGAGCCTTCTCCATTATATCATGCCAGGCCCACTGACTACTATAGAGGCCTTCTCCATTATCATGCCAGGCCCACTGACTACTATAGAGCCTTCTCCATTATCATGCCAGGCCCACTGACTACTATAGAGCCTTCTCCATTATCATGCCAGGCCCACTGACTACTATAGAGCCTTCTCCATTATCATACCAGGCCCACTGACTACTATAGAGCCTTCTCCATTATCATACCAGGCCCACTGACTACTATAGAGCCTTCTCCATTATCATGCCAGGCCCACTGACTACTATAGAGCCTTCTCCATTATCATGCCAGGCCCACTGACTACTATAGAGCCTTCTCCATTATCATGCCAGGCCCACGGACTACTATAGAGCCTTCTCCATTACATACACCCTATCCCCTATATAGTACACTACACACACCCTATCCCCTATATAGTACACTACACACCCTATCCCCTATATAGTACATTACACACACCCTATCCCCTATATAGTACACTACACACACCCTATCCCCTATATAGTACATTACATACACCCTATCCCCTATATAATACTACACACACCCTATCCCATATATAGTACACTACACACCCTATCCCCTATATTTATTTTACCTTTATTTCATTAGGGAAGTCAGTTAAGAACAAATTCTTATTTTCAATGACGGCCTAGGAACAGTGGGTTAACTGCCTGTTCAGGGGCAGAACGACAGATTTGTACCTTGTCAGCTCGGGGGTTTGAACTTGCAACTTTCCGGTTACTAGTCCAACACTCTAACCACTAGGCTACCCTGCATTACACACACCCTATATAGTACACTACACACCCTATCCCCTATATAGTACATTACACACACCCTATCCCCTATATAGTACACTACACACATCCTATCCCCTATATAGTACACTACACACCCTATCCCCTATATAGTACACTACACACACCCTATATAGTGCACTTGAACATCCTCCACCACAACACCCACCTCTCTCCTTCAGTTCCACAGAGACAACAGATGGTTAGTCATGGTCTCAACAACACCATAAACACAGAACATGAGCACAATTACTTTTACTACAATCACACTCTCACAGAACCACAATAATCATCATCATAGATACTGTCTGGCACGGAACAAAAAGGAATTTAACTAGCTAATCAATATGGGTGTTGTAAATCAGCTGTGTGTACCACGAGTAAACAGTCCAGGAGTTTAATAACTGAGCGTGTGTGTCCATCGCTACATAGAACAGCCATGATTCATCTGTAGTGGAAAACTCATTAGAGCAACACTCTGGTCTTTATGACAGCAGAGCCTGGAGCGGCGCTCTCTCTCTCTCTCTCTCTCTCTCTCTCTCTCTCTCTCTCTCTCTCTCTCTCTCTCTCTCTCTCTCTCTCTCTCTCTCTCTCTCTCTCTCTCTCTCTCTCTCTCTCTCTCTCTCTCTCTCTCTCTCTCTCTCTCTCTCTCTCTCTCTCTCTCTCTCTCTCTCTCTCTCTCTCTCTCTCTCTCTCTCTCTCTCTCTCTCTCTCTCTCTCTCTCTCTCTCTCTCAGATGGCTGAAGCTAAATATTTTATTTGTATTTTATTAAGCAGTGTTTTATTGAAAAAGTGATTCGTGGATGTTTGAACACCTTAAGGGTTCTGTAGGAGTGTAAGTTTGAGTCTGCTTTTAACCCCTAAAACAACTAATTGTATTAGAAGCTGTGTAAAAACACGTGTTTACATAGCAGTGTCTTCGTGAGTAAAGATGCTTTCTCTGGTGGCAGGACATTGAGTCAGTAGCTAGTTGAACTGGAAGGTTGGAGGTAGGGTAGGGTGGGACTGTGAGTCAGTAGCAGACAGAACTGAAAGGTTGGAGGTAGGGTAGGACAGTTATTCAGTAGCAGACAGAACTGAAAGGTTGGAGGTAGGGTAGGGTAGGACAGTGAGTCAGTAGCTAGTAGAACTGGAAGGTTGGAGGTAGGGTAGGACAGTGAGTCAGTAGCTAGTAGAACTGGTAGGTTGGAGGTAGGGTAGGACAGTGAGTCAGTAGCTAGTAGAACTGGAAGGTTGGAGGTAGGGTAGGACAGTGAGTCAGTAGCAGACAGAACTGGAAGGTTGGAGGTAGGGTAGGACAGTGAGTCAGTAGCAGACAGAACTGGAAGGTTGGAGGTAGGGGTAGGACAGTGAGTCAGTAGCTAGATAGAACTGGAAGGTTGGAGGTAGGGTAGGACAGTGAGTCAGTAGCTAGTAGAACTGGAAGGTTGGAGGTAGGGTAGGACAGTGAGTCAGTAGCAGACAGAACTGGAAGGTTGGAGGTAGGGTAGGACAGTGAGTCAGTAGCAGACAGAACTGGAAGGTTGGAGGTAGGGTAGGACAGTGAGTCAGTAGCAGACAGAACTGGAAGGTTGGAGGTAGGGTAGGACAGTGAGTCAGTAGCTAGTAGAACTGGAAGGTTGGAGGTAGGAGTAGGACAGTGAGTCAGTAGCTAGTAGAACTGGAAGGTTGGAGGTAGGGTAGGACAGTGAGTCAGTAGCTGCCAGTGGCCAGACTACAGTGGCACACTAGTTGTCTGGTTAGTCAGAGAAGGATAGGATAGGACTACTCACCTCTGACTGTAGATTGTGGTCAGAGTTGGTCTGGGAGGGTAGGGAGGATATGTTAGGATAGGATAAGGTGGGGTAGGATAGGGTGGGTAGGATAATGTGGGGTCGGATAGGATATAGGTGGGGTAGATAAGGTCGGATAGGGATAGGAGTATAGGTGGGGTGGTATGAGGATAAGGTGGGGTAGTATAGGATAGGGTAGATAGGATAGGGTGGGCAGGATAAGGTGGGGTAGTATAGGATAGGGTGGGGTAGGATAGGATAGGGTAGGATAGGTGGGGTAGGATAGGATGGGGTGGGGTAGTAGGATGATAGGGTGGGGTAGGATAAGGTGGGGGTAGGATAGGATGGGGGAGAAGGATAAGGTGGAGGGTAGGATAGGATAGGGTGGGGTAGGATAAGGTGGGGGTAGGATAGGGTGGGGAAGGATAAGGTGGGGTAGGATAGGATAGGGTGTAGGATAAGGTGGGGAAGGATAAGGTGGGGTAGGATAGGATAGGGGTGGGGAAGGATAAGGTGGGGTAGTATAGGATAGGTGGGGTAGGATAAGGTGGGGTAGGTTCGGGTAGGGTAGGTTAGGTGGGGTAGGATCGGATAGGGTGGGTAGGTTAGGGTGGGGGGATCGGATAGGGGATAAGTTGGGGGGGAGGATAGGATCGGGCGGATAGGGTGGGAGTAGGTTCGATAGGTGGGGTAGGATTGGGTCGGATAGGATAGGATAAGGATGGATAGGGTAGGGTAGGTTAGGGTGGGGTAGGATATGAGGTGGGGTAGGTTTGGGTGGGGTAGGATAGGATAAGGTGGGAGTAGGATAGGATAAGGTGGGGTAGGTTCGGGTGGGGTGGGGGATAGGATAGGATAAGGTGGGGTACTCACCTCTGGTGGCTTGTGGTCAGGGTAGGATCCTGGGATGTAATGGTGGGTGGGGGGTAGGACTACTCACCTCTAGTGTAGCTTGTGGTCAAGTTGATGGGATCCTGGATCAGAAGGGCAGGCTGTACCATGTCTATAGGATAAGGTGGGGGTAGGACTACTCACCTCTGAGTGTAGCTTGTGGTCAGAGGTTGTTATGGGATCCTGGATCAGAAGGCAGCAGGCTGTACCATGTCTCTCTATCCTGGGCTCGGAGGGAGAAGCCTTCAAACCTCACCTCAGAGGCAAACTGTTAGACAGCACAGGAGAGAAATCAATAGGACAACATCGTTAGTGAACTCAAACTGGGTTCCATTTTAGAAAAGAGATTTCCCAAGACAGCCTGTTCTCACTGTAATCAATTCCCAAGACATAGAGTTGAAGCTAATTTACTGCATTTCTATACCATTTAAAAACAAAAATATATATTTTGGAGAGCAGCAAAAATGACCCTGCCTTTATCACATTGGTTGAGCGATTAGTGCTTTTTGAGGTCGGTTCAGTTTCATTACAAAAAAATATCACAATTTTCGATTTAGTTTATTTTGTTAAACATGCACTACGCAATCTGTGGGTTGAATGCTGGAACACAGAATAAAACTATTCATAAAATTCCCATGACTGCTCATTAATGATTCACATTACTTTAATATTATATTTCAGTCGTCCATATTACATTAGCTTTTTTTGATGACTATAATTTCATTCCGTCACCATCTCATCTCTATAGAGCCTTTGCTGCCTGACAAAATCCATATTTTATTAGTTCTTTCAAGTAAATAAGGCATACTTGTATGACTGCTGAATAGCAACTATCAATCACTTAGACCATGTATTTTCAGATAGAGATTCCTTTAAAGCAACTGCCCTCTATCCCTCTCAATCGCACGTTCTTCTGTATCTTCTCTTCCACTCCACGTCTTGCACCACACAGACCGGACAAGTAGGCGAGCAATGGATTATGGTCAATGTAGTTAATTACCATGTTTTCTGTGCTAAATCATGTAGAATACTGGCCTGTTGGGAACTACAACTCCCTACTACATCGCACAGTTGGGCTTGATCAAATTTATCTCTAGAGAAACTGCGCATTGATCTCACCAAAAATAAAAAAAATAATTCAAATGGAATTAAAATAATTGAACAGATATTTTTATTAAGTAGTTCTGTCCTTGAGCTGTTGTCTATTAATGTTCTGTATTATGTCATGTTTCATGTTCTGTATTGGACCCCAGGAAGAGTAGCTGCTGCTCTCTCAACAGCTAAATGCTGATCCTAATAACATACCAAATACCAATACCTGTCACCTTGAGCTGTTGTCTATTAATGTTCTGTATTATGTCATGTTTCATGTTCTGTATTGGACCCCAGGAAGAGTAGCTGCTGCTCTCTCAACAGATAACGAGGATCCTAATAAAATACCAAATATCAAAAATATTGGTCCAATCAGTTGTTAAAAACCGAAAAACAAGATCAATTTCATTACAAAACACATAACCTATTAGCTATACAATTAGCCACTACACATTACCTCACATTAACTCCACCAGGATTAAAAACTAATTTAATACAGACAGAGGGATCTGTTAGCAGAAAAACTATTTTATTAACAAAAAGGTAAACAAATACATTTGCCTTACAGAACGTTTTTTTGTTGTTGCAGTTTTAGAGCTAATAAGTCTACACATTTTGCCATGGGGTGGGGAGACATTTCTTCCATTTTAAAGCACATTCTCTGCAAGTCTACACATTTTGCCATGGGGTGGGGAGACATTTCTTCCATTTTAAAGCACATTCTCTGCAAGTCTACACATTTTGCCATGGGGTGGTGAGACATTTCTTCCATTTTAAAGCACATTCTCTGCAAGTCTACACATTTTGCCATGGGGTGGGGAGACATTTCTTCCATTTTAAAGCACATTCTCTGCAAGTCTACACATTTTGCCATGGGGTGGGGAGACATTTCTTCCATTTAAAGCACATTCTCTGCAAGTCTACACATTTGCCATGGGGTGGGGAGACATTTCTTCCATTTCAAAGCACATTCTCTGCAAGTCTAACATTTGCCATGGGGTGGGGAGACATTTCTTCTTTTAAAGCACATTCTCTGCAAGTCTACACATTTTGCCATGGGGTGGGGAGACATTTCTTCTATTTTAAAGCACATTCTCTGCAAGTCTACACATTTTGCCATGGGGTGGGGAGACATTTCTTCCATGTCAAAGCACATTCTCTGCAAGTCTACACATTTTGCCATGGGGTGGGGAGACATTTCTTCCATTTTAAAGCACATTCTCTGCAAGTCTACACATTTTGCCATGGGGTGGGGAGACATTTCTTCCATTTTAAAGCACATTCTCTGCAAGTCTACACATTTTGCCATGGGGTGGGGAGACATTTCTTCCATTTTAAAGCACATTCTCTGCAAGTCTACACATTTGCCATGGGGTGGGGGAGACATTTCTTCCATTTTAAAGCACATTCTCTCTGCAAGTCTACACATTTGCCATGGGGTGGGGAGACATTTCTTCCATTTTAAAGCACATTCTCTGCAAGTCTACACATTTGCCATGGGGTGGGAGACATTTCTTCCATTTTAAAGCACATTCTCTGCAAGTCTACACATTTTGCCATGGGGTGGGAGACATTTCTTCCATTTTAAAGCACATTCTCTGCAAGTCTACACATTTTGCCATGGGGTGGGAGACATTTCTTCCATTTTAAAGCACATTCTCTGCAAGTCTACACATTTTGCCATGGGGTGGGGGAGACATTTCTTCCATTTTAAAGCACATTCTCTGCAAGTCTACATTTTGCCATGGGGTGGGAGACATTTCTTCCATTTTAAAGCACATTCTCTGCAAGTCTACACATTTTGCCATGGGGTGGGGACATTTCTTCCATTTTAAAGCACATTCTCTGCAAGTCTACACATTTTGCCATGGGGTGGGAGACATTTCTTCCATTTTAAAGCACATTCTCTGCAAGTCTACACATTTGCCATGGGGGTGGGAGGCATTTCTTCCATGTCAAAGCACATTCTCTGCAAGTCTACACATTTTGCCATGGGGTGGGAGACATTTCTTCCATTTTAAAGCACATTCTCTGCAAGTCTACACATTTTGCCATGGGGTGGGAGACATTTCTTCCATTTTAAAGTACATTCTCTGCAAGTCTACACATTTTGCCATGGGGTGGAAGTCTACATTTTGCCATGGGGTCTTCCATTTTAAAGTACATTCTCTGCAAGTCTACACATTTTGCCATGGGGTGGGGAGACATTTCTTTCATTTTAAAGGACATTCTCTGCAAGTCTACACATTTTGCCATGGGGTGGGGAGACATTTCTTCCATTTTAAAGCACATTCTCTGCAAGTCTACACATTTTGCCATGGGGTGGGGAGACATTTCTTCCATTTTAAAGTACATTCTCTGCAAGTCTACACATTTTGCCATGGGGTGGGGAGACATTTCTTTCATTTTAAAGGACATTCTCTGCAAGTCTACACATTTTGCCATGGGGTGGGGAGACATTTCTTCCATTTTAAAGTACATTCTCTGTAAGTCTACACATTTTGCCATGGGGTGGGGAGACATTTCTTCCATTTTAAAGCACATTCTCTGCAAGTCTACACATTTTGCCATGGGGTGGGGAGACATTTCTTCCATTTTAAAGCACATTCTCTGCAAGTCTACACATTTTGCCATGGGTGGGGAGACATTTCTTCCATTTTAAAGCACATTCTCTGCAAGTCTACACATTTTGCCATGGGGTGGGGGAGACATTTCTTCCATTTTAAAGCACATTCTCTGCAAGTCTACACATTTTGCCATGGGGTGGGAGACATTTCTTCCATTTTAAAGTTCACATTCACATCTTCCATTTTAAAGCAAGTCTACACATTTTGCCATGGGGTGGGGAGACATTTCTTCCATGTCAAAGCACATTCTCTGCAAGTCTACACATTTTGCCATGGGGTGGGGAGACATTTCTTCCATTTTAAAGCACATTCTCTGCAAGTCTACACATTTTGCCATGGGGTCGGGAGACATTTCTTCCATTTTAAAGTACATTCTCTGCAAGTCTACACATTTTGCCATGGGGTGGGGAGACATTTCTTCCATTTTAAAGCACATTCTCTGCAAGTCTACACATTTTGCCATGGGGTGGGGAGCCATTTCTTCCATTTTAAAGCACATTCTCTGCAAGTCTACACATTTTGCCATGGGGTGGGGAGCCATTTCTTCCATTTTAAAGCACATTCTCTGCAAGTCTACACATTTTGCCATGGGATGGGGAGACATTTCTTCCATTTTAAAGCACATTCTCTGCAAGTCTACACATTTTGCCATGGGGTCGGGAGACATTTCTTCCATTTTAAAGTACATTCTCTGCAAGTCTACACATTTTGCCATGGGGTGGGGAGACATTTCTTTCATTTTAAAGGACATTCTCTGCAAGTCTAC
>NW_027034460.1:0-8058 GCF_034236695.1 Oncorhynchus nerka | reverse complement strand
TTATTTTAACACTCGTCCAGTGTTTATATAGGGCCACTCTTATTTTAACACTCGTCCAGTGTTTATATAGGGCCACTCTTATTTTAACACTCGTCCAGTGTTTATATAGGGCCACTCTTATTTTAACACTCGTCCAGTGTTTATATAGGGCCACTCTTATTTTAACACTCGTCAGTGTTTATATAGGGCCACTCTTATTTTAACACTCGTCCAGTGTTTATATAGGGCCACTCTTATTTTAACACTCGTCCAGTGTTTATATAGGGCCTCTTATTTTAACACTCGTCGTGTTTATATCATATAGGCCAGTGTGTTTATATAGGAATCCCTCTTATTTTAACACTCGTCCAGTGTTTATATAGGGCCACTCTTATTTTAACACTCGTCCAGTGTTTATATATAGGGCCACTCTTATTTTAACACTTCGTCCAGTGTTTATATAGGGCCACTCTTATTTTAACACTGCGTCCAGTGTTTATATATAGGTCCACTCTTATTTTAACACTCGTCCAGTGTTTATATATAGGTCCACTCTTATTTTAACACTTTGTTTATATATAGAATACGTCCAGTGTTAATATATAGGTCCACTCTTATTTTAACACCTAGTCCAGTGTTTATATAGGGCCACTCTTATTTTAACACTCGTCCAGTGTTTATATATAGGTCCACTCTTATTTTAACACTCGTCCAGTGTTTATATAGGGCCACTCTTATTTTAACACTCGTCCAGTGTTTATATATAGGTCCACTCTTATTTTAACACTCGTCCAGTGTTTATATAGGGCCACTCTTATTTTAACACTCGTCCAGTGTTTATATAGGGCCACTCTTATTTTAACACTTGTCCAGTGTTTATATAGGGCCACTCTTATTTTAACACTCGTCCAGTGTTTATATAGGGCCACTCTTATTTTAACACTCGTCCAGTGTTTATATATAGGTCCACTCTTATTTTAACACTCGTCCAGTGTTTATATAGGGCCACTCTTATTTTAACACTCGTCCAGTGTTTATATAGGGCCACTCTTATTTTAACACTCGTCCAGTGTTTATATAGGGCCACTCTTATTTTAACACTCGTCCAGTGTTTATATAGGGCCACTCTTATTTTAACACTCGTTCAGTGTTTATATAAGACCCTCCACCCATTTAACACTCGTCAGGTGTTTATAGAGCCCTCTTATTTTAACACTGCGTCCAGTGTTTATATACTAGAATTATCTTGTTTTAACACTTTCGTCCAGTGTTTATAGAGGCCACTCTTATTTTAACACTGGAGTCAGTGTTTATATAGGGAGCCACTCTTATTTTAACACTCGTCCAGTGTTAATATGAACCACTCTTATTTCAGTGTTTATATATAGAGACCACTCTTATTTTAACACTCGTCCAGTGTTAATATATAGGTCCACTCTTATTTTAACACTCGTCCAGTGTTTATATATAGGGCCACTCTTATTTTAACACTCGTCCAGTGTTTATATATATGGGGCACTCTTATTTTAACACTCGTCCAGTGTTTTATATAGGTCCACTCTTATTTTAACACTCGTCCAGTGTTTATATATAGGGCCATCTTGCTTTAACACTCGTCAGTGTTTATATGAGAGCTGTCTTATTTTAACACTCGTCCAGTGTTTATATAGGGCCACTCTTATTTTAACACTCGTCCAGTGTTTATATATAGGGCCACTCTTGTTTTAACACTGCGTCCAGTGTTTATGTACTGGGAGCCACTCTTATTTTAACACTGGTCAGTGTTTATATATGGAGTCCACTCTTATTTTAACACTCGTCAGTGTTTATATATGGGTCCCTCTTATTTTAACACTCGTCCAGTGTTTATATAGGGCCACTCTTATTTTAACACTCGTCCAGTGTTTATAGGGCCACTCTTATTTAACACTCGTCCAGTGTTTATATGTAAATCCCTCTTATTTTAACACTCGTCCAGTGTTTATGAGTCCCTCTTATTTTAACATAGTCAGTGTTTATATGTAGGGCCACTCTTATTTTAACACTCGTCCAGTGTTTATAGGTCCACTCTTATTTTAACACTCGTCAGTGTTTATATAGGTCCTCTTATTTTAACACTCGTCCAGTGTTTTTATGAGTCCACTCTTATTTTAACACTCGTCCAGTGTTTATATATAGTCCACTCTTATTTTAACACTTTTGTAGTTTAATATTGAAGTGTTAACACTTCTCTAGGATAAGGGCAGCATTTTCACGTTTGGGTGAAAAGCATACCCAAATTCAACTGCCAGCTTCTCATCCCCAGAAGATAAGATGGCAAGATTTATTAATTGTGGATTTGTATAAAATACACTGAAGTTTTTCTAAAACTGCAGAATCATGTCTGTGCGTATAACATAACTTATTTAACATTCAGATTTAATTTTTTGGTCCACTCTCTTTTCAATGGATTTTTCATTTGATCTTCTTGCAGTTTCTACCGCTTCCACTGGATGTCAACAGTCCCAGTGCACTGAAATTATCAGTGCGGAACTTGTCCAGCAATGGGTATACAATATTGTCAACCATAAAATACTGGTATTTCATGCTCCATCTTACTGCTGTCATAGCCCTGATCTGTTTTCACCTGTCCTTATAATTGTCTCCACCCCCCTCAGGTGTTGCTGATTTTCCCCAGTGTATTTATCCTGTGTTTCCTGCCTCTCTGTGCCAGTTCTTCCTGTATGTTTTCCAAGTCAACCAGCGGTTTCCCGGTCTCCTGCTTTTTGCTTTTCTCCTTTTTCTTGTCCTCCCGGTTTGACCCCTGTTTCTGGACTTTGTACCCACCTGCCTGACCATTCTGCATGTCTTGACCACAAGCCTGTCTGCCATGCCTCCTGGACTCTGATCTGGTTTGACCTTTTTGCCTGTCCAACCATTCTCTTGCCCTGCTCCTTTTGGAATAATAAACATTGTAAGACTCAACCATCTGCCTCATGTGTCTGCATGTGTGTGTCTGCCTTTTGTCTGATGCAACCTAACAGTCCCTCTCTCTCTGTACTCCAAGTGTCAACCATCTTAACCCAGCTGGTAGAGTAAATGGCTTTTTGCATAGTTACCTGAAGTGGCCTGCCAACTGACGCTACCAACACCACCAGTAAAACTACTCGGGGGAAAATGCTTTCATACTCAGTATGTAGCCATGGTGATGTCTCCCAGTGATGGCCTAGCAAATTGGTGTTTTTGGCAAGGGACTTTGTAATGTTCTTGAAGTTTGAGGGTGTTCTTAAAGAATTTGTGCTTTGCCTCAAACCCCCACATACAGTTGAAGTCGGACGTTTACATACACCTTAGCCAAATAGATTTAAACTCAGTTTTTCACAATTCCTGACATTGAATCCTAGTAAAAATTCCCTGTCTTAGGTCCGTTAAGATGACCACTTTATTTTAAGAATGTGAAATATAGAATAATAGTTGAGAGAATGTTTTATTTCAGCTTTTGTTTATTTTTAATCACATTCCCAGTAGGTCAGAAGTTTACGTACACTCAATTAGTATTTGGTAGCATTGCCTTTAAATTGTTTAACTTGGGTCAAAGGTTTTGGGTAGCCTTCCACAAGCTTCCCACAATAAATTGGGAGAATTGGCCCATTCCTCCTGATAGAGCTGGTGTAACTGAGTCAGGTTTGTAGGCCTCCATGCTCGCACACGCTTTTTCAGTTCTGCCCACAAATATTCTATAGGATTGAGGTCAGGGCTTTGTGATGGCCACTCAATACCTTGACTTTGTTGTCCTTAAGTCATAACTTTGGAAGTATGCTTGAGGTCATTGTCCATTTGGAAGATCTTTATCTTCCTGACTGATGTCTCAAATGTCGCTTCAATATATCCACATCATTTTCCCGCCTCATGACACCATCTATTTTGTGAAGTGCACACATTCCCTGGGGCCAAGCACCCCCACAACATGATGCTGCCACCCCTGTGCTTCACAGTTGCGGTGGTGTTCTTCGGCTTGCAAGCCTCCCCCTTTTTCCTCCAAAAGTAACTATGGTCATAAAGGCCAAACAGTTCTATTTTTGTTTCATCAGACCAGAGGACATTTCTCCTAAATGTACGATCTTTGTCCCCATGTGCAGTTGTAAACCGTAGTCTGGCTTTTTTATGCAGTTTTTGGAGCAGTGGCTTCTTCCTTGCTGAAGCTGACCTTTCAGGTTATGGCGATATTGGACTCGTTTTACTGTGGATATAGATACTTTGTACTGTAACGGCGTTCGTCTGTTGAAGAAGAGTCGGACCAAAATGCAGCGTGGTGGTTACTCATGTTCTTTAATGAAGAATAGCGATACATGAAATAACTATAAATATACAAAACAACAAACGGAACGAGAAAACCTATTACAGCCTATCTGGTGAACACTACACAGAGACAGGAACAATCACCAACAAAATACACAGTGAAACCCAGGCTACCTAAATATGGTTCCCAATCAGAGACAATGAAAATCACCTGACTCTGATTGAGAACCGCCTCAGGCAGCCAAGCCTATGCTAGACACACCCCTAATCAACCACAATCCCAATGCCTACAAAAAACCCAATACGACAACACAATAAACCCATGTCACACCCTGGCCTGAACAAATAATTAAAAAAAACACAAAATACTAAGACCAAGGCGTGACATGTACCTGTTTCCTCCAGCATCTTCACAAGGTCCTTTGCTATTGTCCTGGGATTGACTTGCACTTTTCGCACTAAAGTACGTTCATCTCTAGGAGACAGAACATGTCTCCTTCTTGAGTGGTATGATGGCTGCGTGGTCCCATGGTGTTTATACTTGCGTACTATTGTTTGTACAGACGAACGTGGTACCTTCAGGCATTTGGAAATTGCTCCCAAGGATGAACCAGACTTGTGGAGGTCTACAATTGTTTTTCTGAGGTCTTGGCTGATTTCTATTGATTTTCCCATGATCTCAAGCAAAGAGGCACTGCATTTGAAGGTAGGCCTTTAAATACATCCACAGGTACACCTCCAATTGACTCAAATTATGTCAATTAGCCTATCAGAAGCTTCTAAAACCATGACATACTTTTCTGGAATTTTCCAGCTGGGTAATGTTTCATGAAGTGATATTTGGGTATTATGTTTTTTTGTCGGTACAATTGTTTAAAAAGTGTGCAATGTTCAATTATCCAATGCTTCAGATACATAGTCGTGGGAGGGAGTGTTAAATGATGGCTAGGAAAAGCAACAAATAAAACAATGTTGATTATTTGCAGTAAGATGACCAGCAAATTCCAGTTGTCATTTCAGTCGAACAAAATCACACAAAAAATCAGGAACGTTTCTCACAGAAGAGCAGAGTGTGAATAAAATTAGAGTGCTCGTTATTTCCACTGTTCTCTTGGTTGACTTTAGTTAGACGGGTTTTTGCACTCCAAAGTACACATAGTCAAGCAGTAGATTCTAGAGAAGCGGACATTTTCAAAAATACAATTTTCAGAGCCATATTCAAACAACAATTTTAACTCAAACTGAGCCACCCCTTCAAGAATGTCATGCATTCTGTCCACAGAAAAATCACTACAAACATTTTGAAGTGCTGCAAACTGTTTAGGTTCGAATTTTTCTTTACACCATCACAAATCAAATCAAATTAAATGTTTTTTGTCACGCTGTGCTTGAATACAACAGGTATACATACTTACAGAGAATGTAACCAACAACAAGCATTAAGAAGTTAAGAAAAAATGATTAACAGCAGCAGTAAAATAACAATAGTGAGGCTATATACAGGTGGGTACTGGTAGGAATCAGTAATGATGACACTGGTTAGTCGAGGTAATTGAGGGTAATATGTACATGTAGGTAGAGTTAAAGTGTCTATGCATTGATAATAAACAGAGAGTAGCAGCAGAGTAGGGTGACGGGAGACTTTGACAATGTTTTAGGGCCTTCTCACAATAGCCTGGTAAAGAGAGGTCCTGGATATTTGTGATGTACTGGGCTGCACGCACTACCCTGTGTAGTGCCTTGCGGTCGGAGACCAAGCAGTTGCCATACCAGGCAGTGATGTAACCAGTCAGGATGCTCTTGATGATGCAGCTGTAGAACCTTTTGAGGTTCTGAGGACTCATGCCAAATATTGTCAGTCTCCTGAGGGGGAATAGGCTTTGTTGTGCCCTCTTAACCACTGTCTGTGTGTGTTTGGACCATGATAGATTGTTGGACTCTATCTTCCATCTCAGGATGGGTGGTGCTGCTGCTACTATCTTCCTTCTCAGGATGTGTGGTGGGGGTTGTAGAGGCTGGCCCGTCTCCTTCCTGTGTGGCGGGGGTTGGAGGGGCTGCAGTCGAAGAGGGCTGTAGTAGTTCTCTGATTTTAAGAACTACACGCTCTTTAGCTGTTTTCTTTAACTCTTGTTCAATAACAATGTCTATCTCTTCCAAAATACTCTCCTCATAAAGCATCATGTGATACATTTTGATTGTACTGCAATCGTTAATGTTCTGGTACCTTGTACATTTTCTTCGTATAACAGAACAGATATCCCTTCAATGTACTGCAATCAGAATAGAAGTCACAACAAGCAGAACCAGAACCAATCCAATAACCTGAAACAAAATGTGCTTTCATGTTAAAGGTAATCTAATATATTTAGACCAAACTATACCCTGGTTTCTACCTGCCTCAATACTCAAGTCCCCCCCCCCTCAATATTCTGTCCCTCCTCAATATTCTGGTCTCACACCCCCTCAATACTCTGATCTCCAACCCCCCCTCCCCACCCCCCCTTCCTTAATACTCTGGTCTTCACCCCCCTCAAAACTCTGGGTGGCGTCCAATATGTTGTTATGTTCTGAAACATTCAATGTTCTGAAACAGCATTGTACTGAACGGGCAGTTGAAAAACTTGGAGGGGTTGTGTTGTGTCTGGGGGAACGCTGTCAGTATGGCCACTGTCCTTTAAATACGTCTCTCATCGCTCAAGCCACTCCTCCACACCCACCAAAAGGAGAAATATTCTTTAAAGTCTGGACTGATCTGTTCAAGAATCTAAACGTGGGGAACATATTCAGTACAATCCGTTCCGCAATGTGGCAAACGTTCAAGCATACTGAACACACCACTGGTCTCCACCCCCCCACCTCAATACCTGGTCACCCACCCCCCGTCAGTACTCTGGTCCCCCCCACCTCAATACGCTGGTCTCCCCCTCAATATTCTGGGGATTTTAATTATCAATAACAAGTAAATAATGAAAGGTACTCACCATGAACTCCATTTTGAAACGAGCTTCGAGTTGCTTTTCTAGTTCTCTTGGAAGGGTGTGGTGTTGTTCCTGCAGGGAAGCATTGCTCTTTATAGCACACGTACCAGTTCCATCAATAAACACAGACACAACCCACAGCAACTCTGTCGCCTTAATGAGGATTGAGAAAAATCTTCCACAAATTACATCTGCATTTATGAGTGTAATTCTCAAGAACTCATTGAAACTCTCCGTCCATTCAGAGAATGAAGAAAACAACATCAGAGCTGGCAACACCGTAGCAGAAGATACACTGGTTATAGTAACCTCTGGTGTAATACCATGTTTACAAGAGCATTTCATGTGCTCATCAAACACAATGTGGTAAAGAATAAGAGCAAAGAAGGTAATGTAAAACTAGCTGTTTTTTCTCACTTGTGAGATCAGAATGTCAAATCCTGGCATGAAGTGCTCCATGTTTTACTGTTATCACCTATTAGTATCAGAGTTTCTACAGCGTCTCCTGGCTACCGTCCGGTCTACTTTCCTCTCCCTCAGATGAACAGAGTGATGATGTTAGTTCCTGGTAGACCTCTACTAGTCTACTACACCTCTGCTAAACACGCCTCAGTTGCAGCGGTATCCTGTTGTTTAACAGTCTATTGTTTTGTGTCCAAGATGGGACAGATACAAAGCAAATGTTAGTGTACACTTGCACTTTACTGACAAACAACTTGTTCAATGAGAAAAGTAGACCTTTAATTTCAGAGTGACTTTTCAAAATGAACAGCATAAACATGTTCAAAATATGGTCTCAATACAGCAAATTTGAAAGTGTTCA
>NW_027034459.1:0-8057 GCF_034236695.1 Oncorhynchus nerka | reverse complement strand
AGGAGAGGCAGGGGGAAGGAGAGGCAGGGGGAAGGGAGAGGCAGGGGAGGGAGAGGCAGGAGGAAGGGAGAGGCAGGAGGAAGGAGAGGCAGGGCAGGGGAGGAGAGGCAGGAGGAAGGAGAGGCAGGAGGCAGGAGGGAGGAGAGGGGCAGGAGGAAGGAGAGGCAGGGGGCAGGGGGAGGAGGAGAGGCAGGAGGAAGGAGAGGCAGGAGGAAGGAGAGGCAGGGGAGGAGAGGCAGGGGAAGGAGAGGCAGGGGAGGAGAGGCAGGGGAGGGAGAGAGGCAGGAGGAAGGAGAGGCAGGGGAGGAGAGGCAGGAGGAAGGAGAGGCAGGAGGAAGGAGAGGCAGGGGGAGGAGAGGCAGGGGAAGGAGAGGCAGGGGAAGGAGAGGCAGGGCAGGGAGGAGGAGAGGCAGGAGGAAGGAGGAGGAGGGCAGGAGGAAGGAGAGGCAGGAGGAAGGGAGAGGCAGGGCAGGGGGAGGGAGGCAGGAGGAAGGAGAGGCAGGGCAGGGGGAGGAGAGGCAGGAGGAAGGAGAGGCAGGGCAGGGGAGGAGAGGCAGGAGGAAGGAGAGGCAGGAGGAAGGAGAGGCAGTGGGAGGGAGAGGCAGGGGGAGGAGAGGCAGGAGGAAGGAGAGGCAGGGGAGGAGAGGCAGGAGGAAGGAGAGGCAGGAGGAAGGAGAGGCAGGAGGAAGGAGAGGCAGGGGGAGGAGAGGCAGGGGGAAGGAGAGGCAGGGCAGGAGGAAGGAGAGGCAGGGGAGGAGAGGCAGGGGAGGAGAGGCAGGGGAGGAGAGGCAGGAGGAAGGAGAGGCAGGAGTAAGGAGAGGCAGGGGGAAGGAGAGGCAGGAGGAAGGAGAGGCAGGGGGAAGGAGAGGCAGGAGGAAGGAGAGCCAGGGGAAGGAGAGGCAGGGGGAAGGAGAGGCAGGAGGAAGGAGAGGGCAGGGGGAAGGAGAGGCAGGAGGAAGGAGAGCCAGGGGGAAGGAGAGGCAGGGGGAGGAGAGGCAGGAGGAAGGAGAGCCAGGGGGAAGGAGAGGCAGGGGGAGGAGAGGCAGGAGGAAGGAGAGGCAGGGGAAGGAGAGGCAGGAGGAAGGAGAGGCAGGGGGAAGGAGAGGCAGGGGGAAGGAGAGGCAGGAGGAAGGAGAGAGGCAGGGGGAGGAGAGGCAGGGGGAGGAGAGGCAGGAGGAAGGAGAGGCAGGAGGAAGGAGAGGCAGGGGGAAGGATAGGCAGGAGGAAGGAGAGGCAGGAGGAAGGAGAGGCAGGAGGAAGGAGAGGAGAGGCAGGAGGAAGGAGAGGCAGGGCAGGGGGAGGAAGGAGAGGCAGGAGGAAGGAGAGGCAGGAGGAAGGAGAGGCAGCAGGAAGGAGAGTTAGGAGGAAGGAGAGGCAGGAGGAAGGAGAGGCAGGGCAGGGGAAGGAGAGGCAGGGGGAGGAGAGGCAGGAGGAAGGAGAGGCAGGGGGAAGGAGAGGCAGGGGGAAGTAGAGGCAGGGGGAGGAGAGGCAGGAGGAAGGAGAGACAGGGCAGGGGAGGAGAGGCAGGAGGAAGGAGAGGCAGGAGGAAGGAGAGGCAGGGCAGGGGGAGGAGAGGCAGGAGGAGGGAGAGGCAGGGGAGGAGAGGAAGGAGGAACGAGAGGCAGGAGGAAGGAGAGGCAGGAGGAAGGAGAGGCAGGGGGAGGAGAGGCAGGGGGAAGGAGAGGCAGGGCAGGAGGAAGGAGAGGCAGGAGGAAGGAGAGGCAGGGGAGGAGAGGCAGGGGAGGAGAGGCAGGGGAGGAGAGGCAGGAGGAAGGAGAGGCAGGAGTAAGGAGAGGCAGGGGGAAGGAGAGGCAGGGAGGATGGAGAGGCAGGGGGAAGGAGAGGCAGGAGGAAGGAGAGCCAGGGGGAAGGAGAGGCAGGGGGAAGGAGAGGCAGGAGGAAGGAGAGGCAGGGGGAAGGAGAGGCAGGAGGAAGGAGAGGCCAGGGGGAAGGAGAGGCAGGGGGAGGAGAGGCAGGAGGAAGGAGAGCCAGGGGGAAGGAGAGGCAGGGGGAGGAGGAGGCAGGAGGAAGGAGAGGCAGGGGAAGGAGAGGCAGGAGGAAGGAGAGGCAGGGGGAAGGAGAGGCAGGGGGAAGGAGAGGCAGGAGGAAGGAGAGGCAGGGGGGAGGAGAGGCAGGGGGAGGAGAGGCAGGAGGAAGGAGAGGCAGGAGGAAGGAGAGGCAGGGGGAAGGATAGGCAGGAGGAAGGAGAGGCAGGAGGAAGGAGAGGCAGGAGGAAGGAGAGGAGAGGCAGGAGGAAGGAGAGCCAGGGGGAAGGAGAGGCAGGGGAGGAGAGGCAGGAGGAAGGAGAGGCAGGGGGAAGGAGAGGCAGGGGGGAGGAGAGGCATGAGGAAGGAGAGGCAGGGGAAGGAGAGGCAGGAGGAAGGAGAGGCAGGGCAGGGGGAGGAGAGGCAGGAGGAAGGAGAGGCAGGAGGAAGGAGAGGCAGGAGGAAGGAGAGGCAGGAGGAAGGAGAGGCAGGGCAGGGGGAGGAGAGGCAGGAGGAAGGAGAGGCAGGGCAGGGGGAGGAGAGGCAGGAGGAAGGAGAGGCAGGGCAGGGGGAGGAGAGGCAGGAGGAAGGAGAGGCAGGAGGAAGGAGAGGCAGGAGGAAGGAGAGGCAGGAGGAAGGAGAGGCAGGGCAGGGGAGGAGAGGCAGGAGGAAGGAGAGGCAGGAGGAAGGAGAGGCAGGCAGGGGAGGAGAGGCAGGGAGAAGGAGAGGCAGGGCAGGGGAGGGAGAGGCAGGAGGAAGGAGAGGCAGGAGGAAGGAGGAGGCAGGGGAGGAGAGGCAGGGGAGGAGAGGCAGGAGGAAGGATAGGCAGGAAGGAGAGGCAGGAGGAAGGAGAGGCAGGGGAAGGAGAGGCAGGGGGAAGGAGAGGCAGGGGGAAGGAGAGGCAGGGGGAAGGAGAGGCAGGAGGAAGGAGAGCAGGGCAGGGGGAGGAGAGGCAGGAGGAAGGAGAGGCAGGGAGGAAGGAGAGGCAGGAGGAAGGAGAGGCAGGCAGGGGAGGAGAGGCAGGAGGAAGGAGAGGCAGGGCAGGGGGAGGAGAGGCAGGAGGAAGGAGAGGCAGGAGGAAGGAGAGGCAGGAGGAAGGAGAGGCAGGGGGAGGAGAGGCAGGGGGAGGAGAGGCAGGAGGAAGGAGAGGCAGGGGGAGGAGAGGCAGGAGGAAGGAGAGGCAGGAGGAAGGAGAGGCAGGAGGAAGGAGAGGCAGGGGGAGGAGAGGCAGGGGGAAGGAGAGGCAGGGCAGGAGGAAGGAGAGGCAGGAGGAAGGAGAGGCAGGGGAGGAGAGGCAGGGGAGGAGAGGCAGGGAGGAGAGGCAGGAGGAAGGAGAGGCAGGAGTAAGGGAGAGGCAGGGGGAAGGAGAGGCAGGAGGAAGGAGAGGCAGGGGGAAGGAGAGGCAGGAGGAAGGAGAGCCAGGGGGAAGGAGAGGCAGGGGGAAGGAGAGGCAGGAGGAAGGAGAGGCAGGGGGAAGGAGATGCAGGAGGAAGGAGAGCCAGGGGGAAAGAGAGGCAGAGGGGAGGAGAGGCAGGAGGAAGGAGAGCCAGGGGGAAGGAGAGGCAGGGGGGAGGAGAGGCAGGAGGAAGGAGAGGCAGGGGAAGGAGAGGCAGGAGGAAGGAGAGGCAGGAGGAAGGAGAGGCAGGGGGAAGGATGAGGCAGGAGGAAGGAGATGCAGGTGGAAGGAGAGGCAGGAGGAAGGAGAGGCAGGGGGAGGAGAGGCAGGGGGAAGGAGAGGCAGGGCAGGAGGAAGGAGAGGCAGGAGGAAGGAGAGGCAGGGGAGGAGAGGCAGGAGGAGGAGAGGCAGGGGAGGAGAGGCAGGAGGAAGGAGAGGCAGGAGGAAGGAGAGGCAGGGGGAAGAGGAGAGGCAGGAGGAAGGAGAGGCAGGGGGAAGGAGAGGCAGGAGGAAGGAGAGCCAGGGGAAGGAGAGGCAGGGGGAAGGAGAGGCAGGAGGAAGGGAGAGGCAGGGGGAAGGAGAGGCAGGAGGAAGGAGAGGCCAGGGGGAAGAGAGAGGCAGAGGGGAGGAGAGGCAGGAGGAAGGAGAGGCAGGGGGAAGGAGAGGCAGGGGGAAGGAGAGGCAGGAGGAAGGAGAGGCAGGGGAAGGAGAGGCAGGAGGAAGGAGAGGCAGGAGGAAGGAGAGGCAGGGGGAAGGAGAGGCAGGAGGAAGGAGATGCAGGTGGAAGGAGAGGCAGGAGGAAGGAGAGGCAGGAGGAAGGAGAGGCAGGGGGAAGGAGATGCAGGAGGGAGGAGAGGCAGGGGGAAGGAGAGGCAGGAGGAAGGAAGCGTCTTCCTAAATGGCTGTTTTGTTTCCTTAATGACTGACTGTTTCATTCACAGAGATCCTGTTCAATTAGTGCTTAGTAGAAGTAGTATTGTTTTATATGTGTCTCTATGGTGTGGTTAATGACCTGTGTGCTGTGTGGTTGTGTGTGGTGCTAACCAACCTGTCTGGGTTTACAGCTGCAGAAGAGAGAGAGGTTCTGCAGGTTTTTTCTCCAGGTATTTCAGCCTTCCTATCTGTCATATTTATTCACCTCCCTCAACGACAGCATGCCTGCTGCATATTGAAAGCATTGCACGTCAAGGCAGCGCTGTGCATAGAATCATAATTCTATGGTGCCGTGGTTTGGGTTGTCTTATCATTTTTTATTTGATATAAAACCCTTTGAAGAGTGAGTTCATTGACAGAGATATATTTTGGAATGATTCTCTCTATTGTAGAATTCTAGAGTTGTGTTCCAGAACTCTCCAGTTCTATTCCATGAGGATAGAATCCTCAGCCCTCTGTGATGTCATCATTAGAACTACAGAGAAGAGCTCCATTAATACAAGGTCTATTATGCTCCTCAAAGGGTTCGCTGAAGGTTTTTGGATGTTGTGTTAGTTTTTTGTGTGCCTTTTATATACATTTTTTTAATAAAAAAGAAAAGTTATATCTAGAACCTAAAACAATCCTTTGGCTGTCCCGGTTAGGAAAATCCTTTGAAGAACACTTGTTGGTTCCAGGTAGAACCATTTTCGTTCCAAGTAGAACTGTTTTGGGTTCCATGTAGAACCCTTTCCACAGAGGGTTCTACATGTAACCCAAAATGGTTCTACCTGGAACCAAAAAGGGTTTTTCTTACTGGGACAGCCGAAGAACCCTTTCCACATTAATACACCCTGCCATTAACACACCCTGCCATTAATACACCCTGCCATTAACACACCCTGTCATTCAATACACCGCCATTAACACCGCCATTAATACACCCCTGCCATTAACACACCCTGCACCATTAATACACCCTGCCATTAACACACCCTGCCATTAACACACACCCTGCCATTAATACACCCTACCATTAATACACCCTTAACACACCTGCCATTAATACACCCTGCCATTACCTTACATTAACACACCTGTCATTAATATTAACACACCCCTGCCATTAACACACCTGTCATTAACACACCTGCCATTAATACACCCTGCCATTAACACACCCTGCCATTAATACACCCTGTCATTAACACACCCTGTCATTAATACATACCATTAACACACCCTGATATTAATACATCCCTGCCATTAATACACCCTGCCATTAATACACCCCACCTGATATTAATACACCTATTAACACACCCTGTCATTAACACACCCTGCCATTAACACACCCTGCCATTAACACACCCTGTCATTAACACACCCTGTCATTAACACACCCTGCCATTAACACACACTGTCATTAACACACCCTGCCATTAATACATCCTGCCATTAATACACACCCCTGTCATTAACATTAAATACACCCTGTCATTAACACACCCTGTCATTAATACACCTTAATACACCCTGCCATTAACACACCCTGTCATTAATACATCCTGCCATTAATACACCCTGCCATTAATACACCCTGTCATTAACACACCTGTCATTATTAAATACACCCTTAATACACCCTGTCATTAACACACCTGTCACACACCCTGCCATTAACACACCCTGCCATTAACACACCCTGCCATTAACACACCCTTAACACCCTGCCATTAACACACCCCTGCCATTAACACACCCTGCCATTAATACACCCTGCCATTAACACACACTGTCATTAACCACCCTGCCATTAATACATCCTGCCATTAACACACCCCTGCCATTAATACACCCTGTCATTAACACCCCTGCCATTAATACACCCCTGCCATTAATACACCCTGTCATTAACACACCCTGCCATTAATACACCCTGCCACACCCTGTCATGATATTAATACACCCTGTCATTAATACACCTGCCATTACCACCCTGTCATTAATACACCCTGTCATTAACACACCCTGCCATTAATACACCCTGCCATTAATACACCCTGTCATTAATACACCCTGCCATTAACACACCCTGTCATTAATACACCCTGCCATTAACACACCCTGTCATTAATACACCCTGTCATTAATACACCCTGCCATTAATACACCCTGCCATTAACACACCCTGTCATTAACACACCCTGTCATTAACACACCCTGCCATTAATACACCCTGCCATTAACACACCCTGTATTAACACACCTACATTAACACACCCTGCCATTAACACACCCTGTCATTAATACACCCTGCCATTAACACACCCTGCCATTAATACACCCTGCCATTAACACACCCTGCCATTAACACACCCTGATATTAATACACCCTGCCATTAACACACCCTGCCATTAACACACCCTGTCATTAACACACCCTGCCATTAACACACCCTGCCATTAACACACCCTGCCATTAACACACCCTGTCATTAACACACCCTGCCATTAACACACCCTGCCATTAACACACCCTGCCATTAATACACCCTGCCATTAACACACACTGTCATTAACACACCCTGCCATTAATACATCCTGCCATTAACACACCCTGCCATTAATACACCCTGTCATTAACACACCCTGTCATTAATACACCCTGCCATTAACACACCCTGATATTAATACATCCTGCCATTAATACACCCTGCCATTAATACACCCTGTCATTAACACACCCTGATATTAATACACCCTGTCATTAATACACCCTGGTATTAATACACCCTGCCATTAACACACCCTGCCATTAACACACCCTGTCATTAATACACCCTGCCATTAATACACCCTGCCATTAATACACCCTGCCATTAACACACCCTGTCATTAACACACCCTGTCATTAACACACCCTGCCATTAACACACCCTGTCATTAATACACCCTGCCATTAATACACCCTGCCATTAATACACCCTGCCATTAACACACCCTGCCATTAACACACCCTGCCATTAATACACCCTGCCATTAACACACCCTGTCATTAACACACCCTGTCATTAACACACCCTGCCATTAATACACCCTGCCATTAACACACCCTGCCATTAATACACCCTGCCATTAACACACCCTGCCATTAACACACCCTGCCATTAATACACCCCTGCCATTAATACACCCCTGCCATTAACACACCCCTGCCATTAACACACCCTACCATTAACACACCTGTCATTAACACACCCTGCCATTAACACACCCTGCCATTAACACACCCTGCCATTAATACACCCCTGCATTAACACACACATCATTAACACACCCTACCATTAATACATCTGCCATTAACACACCCTGCCATTAATACACCCTATCATTAACACACCCCTGTCATTAATACACCCTGCCATTAACACACCCTGATATTAATACATCCCTGCCATTGTACCCTGCCATTAATACACCCTGTCATTAACACACCCTGATATTAATACACCTGTCATTAATACACCCTGAGTATTAATACACCTGCCATTAACACACCTGCCATTAACACACCCTATCATTAATACCCCTACCATTTAATACACCCCTGCCATTAATACACCCCTGTATTAACACACCCTGTCATTAACACACCCTGTCATTAACACACCCTGCCATTAACACACCCTGTCATTAATACACCCTGCCATTAATACACCCTGCCATTAATACACCCTGCCATTAACACACCCTGCCATTAA